>NW_010190139.1:0-12982 GCF_000695765.1 Mesitornis unicolor
GTGGGCCTACATTGCCTCTGGTGTTAGTTATAACTGCTATGCATTTGAAAAAGCTGTTTCTGTTGTCCTTGACCCCTCTCGCCAGATTTAATTCTAAGGAGGCTTTAGCTTTCCTAGTAGCCTCCCTAGACCCTCTGACAATAGCCCTATATTCTTCCCAAGTGGGAAGAATCTTCTTCCCAAGAAGATGAAGTGTGCTATCTGCTGAGCACTTATTTTCAATGTTTGTGTCTTCTTTAGTCACTTGTATACAGTTAATCACTTTGATTATGTTTTCAAAGCTGAGACTTGATACAGCAGTGATACCCAAGAAAGCTGATAGTGTATCAACAAATAAAGGCTGCCAGAAATAAGATGGTATGTAGAAGATGTTTTTATATTCAGGGAAGAAGATCAGAACTATCCATGATAGTTAGTAACTATGAAAGCTCACAAAAATATAGAATTTCTTCAAAATTGGATATTTCAGTCTCAGCACTAAACAGAACTACTTGTTGATCTGGGGAACACATAACTCTGGGAAAAAAAAAATCTGTTACCCCAGTATCTAAATTCATCTGCACAGACCGGTCAAAAAGGGACAGGTATCCTGGGAAGGATATAAGGACGATGTCAGGTTGTGTAGAGATGAGGTCAGGAAGGCCAAGGCACGGCTGGAGCTGAACTGGACAAAGAATGAAAAGAATAGCAAGATGGCTTTCTATAGGTACATCAACCAGAAAAGGAAGGTTAAAGAAAGCGTACCCCCCAATAAGCAAGCATGGAAAGCTAGTATCAACAGATGAGCAGAAAGCTGAGGTACTCAACAGCTTTTTTGCCTTCACTGTCAACCTTTCTCCTCACCACTCCTTAGTCAATGGAAGACACATCAGGAACAGGTAAACTCCCTCACTGAAGGGAAGATCAGGTTCGTGACCATTTGAAGAACTTGAATGTACCTCTATGGGACCTGATGAGGTGCATCCCGGAGTCCTGAGGGAATTGGCTGATGTAGTCACCAAGCCACTCTCCAGGACATTTGAAAAGTCATGGCAGTCAGGTGAAGCCTTTGGTGACTGGAAGAAGGGAAACTTTGTGCCCATTTTTAAGAAGGGTAGAAAGGAGGACTCTGGGAACTACTGACCTGTCAGCCTCACCTCTGTGCTTGGGAAGATCATGGAACAGATCTTCCTAGAAGCTCTGATATGGCACACGAAGGACAGGGCAGTAATTCGAGACAGTCGCTGTGGCTTGACCAAGGGCAGGTCTTGTCTGACCAACCTAGTGGCTTTCTATGATGGAGTGGACAAGGGAAGAGCAATGGGTGCCATCTACCTGGACCTCTGTAAAGCCTTTGACATTATCCCCCAGAACATCGTTCTCTCTAAGTTGGAGAGATATGGATTTGATGGGTGGACTGTTCGGTGCAGAAGGAATTGTTTGAATCGTTGCATCCAGAGGGTAGTGGTCAATGGCTCAATGTCCAGATGGTGAATGGTGGTAAGTGATGTCCCTCAGAGCTATGTACTGGGACCAGTGCTGATTAATATCTTCATTAGTGACATAGAGGGTTTGAGTGCACCTTGAGCAATTTTGCAGATGACACCAAGCTGTGTGGTGCAGTTGGGATTCCAGAGGGATGGGATGTCATCCAGAGGGATCTGGACAAGGTGGAGAAGTGGGCATATGTGAACCTCATGAGGTTCTACAAGGCCAAGTGCAAGCAGATTGAGGGATGTGATTCTGCCCCTCTACTCTGCTCTGGTGAGACCTCACTTGGAGTACTGCATCCAGCTCTGGAGCCCTCAGTAGGACATGGACTTGTTGGAGCAGGTCCAGAGGAAGGCCACAAAAATGGTTTGAGAGCTGGAGCACCTCTCCTATGAAGACAGGCTGAGAAAGATGGGATTGTTCTGCCTGGAGAAGAAAGGCTATAGGGAGACCTTATTGAGGCCTTTCTGTACTTAAAGAGGATTTAGAAGAAAGATGAGAACAATCTTTTACCAAGGCCTGTTGTAACAGGACAAGGAATAATGGTTTTACACTAAGGAACGGTAGATTTAAACTGCATATAAGGAAGAAGTTTTTTACAATAAGGATGGTGAAACACTGGAACAGAGAGGTGGTAGAGACCCCTTCCCTGGAAACTTTCAAGGTCAAGTTGGACGAGGCTCTGTGCAACCTGATCTAGTTAAGGAAGTCTGCAGGAGGGTTGGAATTTATGGCCTCTAAAGGTACCTTCCAACCCAAAGCATTCTATGATTCTATGATCCCATGATTAGGTCAGTGGTACCTGCTAGGGGAGCACAATCCTCTCTAGTGTTCCTTGTCCCTCAGTTTTCCTGTCGCTTTCAAATGTGGACAGAGTGTTGAGTCTCTGCCCACTGTTCTTCCATCTCAGCTCTACCTCTTCCTACAGCCAGCATCTCTTACTCCTATGCCTGTCAGGTCCTTGACAGGATCTGCTCTGCCAGCAGCTAAAGCAGGGATATGCTAGATATCAGCATTTAGAGCAGATGTTCAATCTCAGATCTTCAGGGAGCCTGACACAGTGCTCTTCTAGCAAACATCAGAAGAATACCAGTCTTTCACTTCCTAGAATCAGGTTCTCTGATGAAAACAGCTCATAAAATTGACTAGAAATGCAATAGTGTTCACAAGGACGAGTGCTAAATAAGAGGGGAAAAAAAGAAGCACAAGAAAATAAACAAATGGGAAAAAATCTATAAGCTATAGGGCACATATTCATAAAATAAAAAAATTTTAATGTCAAAATGTGTTAGGGGAGCATCTTGTACTTCTCGACTTTTGCTCTGACATTTTACACCAGGTTGAACACGAAGTGTTCAAGGCTATTTTTTTTTCTTACCTGACATTGAAAGTGTTTTCAGAAACAAATAAAATACACAGTATTTCTGCAGCTGTTGCACAAATAACCTTTTTGGAACTGTAATATTCTTGGCATTTTTTTGAATCTAAAACCATTTTTGGACTGAATGAAAAATGAGCAACTCTAAAAGAATAAAGTTTGACAGCCTGAGGCCACGTTCACAGAACTTTTCAAATATGCAGCAGAATGTCAAATTTGCAAAACAGCAAAAATACCAAACTACGCCTCAACAATGAACATTTTGTCCTGTATTTTGCCAAATATCACCTCTAACAAGGCTGAAAAATTACTTCTTGAATAATGCATTTGGAGAACAAATTCTGTTGCTCCTCAGATGCACTAGTTAACATTTCTTTTATTATTCGGCCAGCTACTCAAATATTACTTGTCAAATGTTACGATAAAAATCTTTTATGCTTTTCAAGTAGTCATCAGTCACTTCTAATTACTAAATAAGTCCAATGTGGCATTTCCCCAAAATCAGATAATTTTGTTTATTAATTCACATTTGTGTAGCTTTGTGTGTGTCACACATGAGATCCTCAGAATCAAAAGTTAGAAGACTAATAAATTTGGTAGCCATATGCAAATTTTAATAGGAAACTAGCATCAGCTGTCCTTAAAGAGATCTAGGAGAAATGTAAGGAGAAATAATTATAATTTTTGGCTAGAGCAATTTAGATTGAGTATGTGGAGGAGAAAAGCAGAGATTCAGCAGTTTGGAGAAAGGGAAACATAACTATTTGAGCATTTGGGCAAAAAAATAATAGGAAACATGATGTGAAGAAATATTTACAGGATAATATATTATTCACAATTAGAAAAGATCAGGGAAAAGGAAGAAATAAGAGCAAATCAAGATGCTTCAGCTGCTGTTTCATTAAAAAGCTAACAGAAGTCTCACAGCAAATGCAGAGGATAGTCTTGATTGTTTGGGTTTTTCTTCTTCTGGTCATCAGAAAGAATAATTTGTGACAGTGAGATTCTTTACAGGACTAGGCAGATAGGTCTCACACTTTTTGTTAATTCACATGAACTGCAATGATTTTTCCAAGAGATGTTCTTCTATTGCACTACAATTCATTTTGAGATGTTGTTATGAACTAGTTTGTTTGAGTTAGAGCTACCGCAGAAAGAGTTGTGAAGAAGCATAGGAAGATTGTTCCCTTGTTGCATTTGAAAGTGGTAGGAAATGCCACACAAACAGATGAGCAGTTACAAAAAGCAGAAGTCATACAGGAAATTGATTTTTATTGTACAATATCCTATGGAGTCCCTTGCCAAGTTTGCTTTGTGAGGGCTTGTCTGGACATGCAAAGTTGTTTCATTGTAGTTGTTATGGAGAGGAGTATTTGCTTTCCAGAACTGCTTCTGCTGTTTCCAGTCCTGGAGTGGTTCAGAACCACCAATCTGTAAATTGCAGTGCTGTGTCCCTGACCCTGCACTGGGCAGGGAGATGAAAGCACAGGCAAACAGAGCAGCGCTCATCCTATGATGCTTTGCTTTCAAGCATAACTTCTTGTTTTCTTGGAGGTTAGTGTATCTTTATTCCAAACTTCACAAAATGATATATTACATATCTATGCTCCTGGTCCAGCAGGAGTAGGCTTCTCTGCCAGGCACTTCAGCCCACTGATCTCCAAGGGCCATTATTTCCTCTCCTTTGACTTTTACTTTTGCCTACACCTAGCTGTGGCACTTTGAAGGCAAAATACTCTGGCCTGAGGAGTTGAACTCCATTGCCACACAGATACTGACTGCCTTTGGGAATATTTGAACTTTTTTTTTTTAAACACTCAGGTTTGACCTACACAGAGTTGTCTTGATCTGGAGACCCTCACACATGCTGTTCACGCCTTGGTGACTGACAAGTCCCAGTGAAGGAGGAAAGGAGAGCGAGTGCCTACTGTCTGCCCCACTTCTTTGAAAGTCTAATAGGGGGAAGAGAAATGGGAAAATCATCATCATATTTAAGGGGCTGAAATCCTGCCAGACATTATCTAGGTTTCTCAAGGAAAGGAATTGCAGGTTCTCTATGGCCTTTTCTCCCCAATGTTCTTTCCATTAGGATTTGGCACAATGCAGTCCTTTAATTTTGCAGTACATTAATTTTCCTAGTGGTTCATTAAAAGGAAATAATAAATAATACAGAGGGTTTGTGAGGCCAGGTGCATTAAAGTGTTTAGAAATAATGTATTAGATTTGTACCAGATTTCATATTCTTCTCTAAAGTTGGTATTATATAGATTCATACAGGAAAACGAAGTATCATGTGACACTTGAATCTATGGAGCAGTCTACTGAGGCAGCACAAGTCAAAGCATTCACAGACGACCCTGCAAGGGTTTAGATGGAAGGTGTAACTCACCTCACTGACCAATTTCTGCTAGCCTTATTCAGAATAAATGATACTTTTCACTGCAAGTGATATTACTGCAACAGAAGACTGTGCAGAATAATGAGCCTGTTTGGAAGAAATGGCTTAAAAAGGACTAAACCAATTTGTCAAGGTAGCAGTCTTGAAGACGGAAAAGTCCTTGATAGGTGCTTAGAAATTTCCACATCCTAGGAAACATTTTCTTCTTTTCTTCTCCTGCATACATAAATGCAAGGCAGCACAGCAGAGCTGCTGGTAGCTCCATTCCTTATCTGATGTTCATGGCTTAAAGTTATTTCTACCATGCTATACAGATCCAGCAGCACTACAGAGCTACCTGATCTTTTTTCTGTGTTACTTGAGAACTAAGACATCAGCTATTAAAGACTTACTGACATCCATTAAAGACATAAGAAGGATCTCGGCTGGAACATATTTAAAGCCAGGAAGATTATCCATGTTTGTGCAACTTGAGATAAACTACCTTTAGTGGTTTTAAAAGAGATCAAAGCTCCTAGGTATTTCTGCTTCTAGAAACATGCTTGCTTATAGTCAGAAATGTGTCTGATACATGGGAGATGCATAGAGGCTGCTTTTAAAATAATTCTTTAAAACACTAAGGAATAATCATACCGAATCATCGGGAATTTTCTGGATAACAAACATGTATCTAACAGCTGGACGGCTGCATGATGCAGTTACTGATTAGACACTATCCTGAAGTAATTTTTTTTAAGGGAACAAGTCAACCCAAGCTCCAAATTCTTGCTCCCTTATAGCAAAAATTAGCAATAAAAAATGTAGCTAGTATTTTATTACTCTTCATATGGTTCATATTCCAGAGATATTGAAAAACATCCTTTTTTTTTTCACTTCATCTGGATTCTAGCTCTGAGAACCTGGATGAAATAGTAGAACAGTAACAAAATTACATTGGATGTAAAGCAAGAGGAGGATATTTTTGCATTTCACCTTTGGGGAAAAACTGGGTCAAGGACAAGCTGGTGCCTTTGGGTGGAGAGTCCTGAATGATGATGAAGGTCTGTAACCAACAGATTTCCCCTTACTTCAGCTCTGGCAGAAGCAGGGCAGAGGCAGAAGCCTTCCAGGAAAGAAGGCAATGAAGAGTTGCAGAGAACAACCTTGGTCCCATTTCTAACCCGTGTTAGTCAAACATCCCCTGTAACCTGCTTCAGGGCTTGGAGTTAAGGGCTCTTGTCTTCTATTTCACTGAAGTCATGAATGGTCTTTCACAGCCTTGAGAGTTGTCACTGTAAAAACTAATAAGACTACATGTGTTAAATAATCTGTGTGCAATTATACACTTGTATGTAAAAATATGTTAGACAGGATGCATGCAAAATGTCAACTCTTTACTGGATTTCTTCTCAGCAGATGTATGGAATGGAAAAAGCACATGGGATGTGATCCAGCTTGCCTTAGTTGATGGAAGGATCCACATTGTTTTCCGTGATCTGCAAGTAAGTCTAACAGTGCATCAGAATTTCAGGGCTTGCTCATACATTGTAATCAGCTGCTGAGCAAAATTATCTTGCGTGGTCAGTTTTGATGCCTAGCCTATCTTCCAGTCAAGGTAAGGGCAATACTGACAGTTACCTGGTTTAAAATATGAGAGCAAGGTGGGTTTCTCTCCACCCCCCCCATGTCTGACAAAGCATTCTTATGAGACAAATGCTTATTTGAGTAGGTCCTTTTGGTTCTCTTTTTCTCTCTGGACATTTTTAGAGACACTTACTCCTGGCTGCCAGATTTCCAGAGGTAAAATGATACATCAAATTCCAAGTGACAGGAGAACAGCAGTTAAATTAAAGTGATTCACTACATTAATTTTTATTTCAATTATATGGAAATATAATGTAGCCTGGGAAATATGTAAAATTGCTCAGGGTCACAGAATAATCCACTTCATGTGCAAGTTATCAAGTTACAAGTTGCAACAAGTTAAACATCCCTCTACTGTGAAATCTTTGTATATATTTCACTATTAATTACTCTGTTCCTGGTTAAAGCAGCACTAGGCAAGCCATGATATAGTTCCATCTAGAAGAAAATAAGTTATTTTCCAATTTTTTCATGCAATTATCTGTCACTACAGTGTTTCATCATTGCTCATTTTGGCTCACTAAGTGTGTCCAAAAGTCAGAATAACAGATTTTTTCGTGGTTCAGGAGAAGACTTTCTTAAGGGTAATACTTTGCCTTTGCTGTGTAAAATCTATAAAGCGCCTGCCCAGAACAATACAATCATAAAGCAGGCACTGAACTAGGGATGGATAATAGTATTTTCTTTTCAGTCTGAGAAGAATAAGAAACAAAATAGCCATGCCTTTCTATGGCATGCACATTTGTGCCTGTGGTTGCCTGCAGTATTTCATGTTTACTGAAACTAGTTACTTCTTTTCCCTGAAACACAGACTTTGCTCCATTCTCTTTGGAATTTTGTATCCTCTCACACTCCATTGCTGAGATCCAGTAGAGCAGTTGAACCCCTGTCCATCAGCTGTATTGAAGAAGAATGAATATGTGGATTACTAGGATGTATCACTACATTACCTTTAGTTGCCTGAGATATTTTTACAATAAGGTTTTCTTTATGATGCATAAAAGCTTGTGAAAGAATTTCAGAGCTTCAATTGAACTACAAATGAGCTTGAGAGTGAAAGATTTTGTGAATGTGTCAAGAAAGTTGGAAAAAAAAATAGGAAGAAAGTGGCAAGATAGGTGCTTTCTGTAGGCTTGAATTGTCCAAAAGTGGCTAAATTTAGGAAGAAAAGCTGTAAAGTAAAATTATTTATTACAAAATCAGCTCATTCTTTCATGCAAGCAAACACAGCCTAGTATGCTCTAAATATATCAGAAGCTAAATCCCTCAATGTGGGAAAACAGAGGCAAAACAGTTAACACACAAAAGAGACTGTGACTTGATGGAACAGTTATGAGTAAGAAGCCTTGTGGTCAGTGTGCAAGAATGCACAATTATAAACCAAATACTGACAGGACACACTGGACTTTATGATTGAAACCATGACAGAAGGCTTCCAAGGATACAAATGACAGTTATCTTTCATGTTTCTGTCACTCCAGACTTTAGAAAGATCTCATCAATTCAGGAAATGGAGAGACAAATGGGATTTTTCCACCCAAATATATGCCTTGATATGAGATTATTTAAAAAAACCCACACAACCCAGTGAGGTAAGGAGATGTGGCAGAGCTCAGAGAGTCACAGGATCCATTTAACAGCTGGAAACTCAGGAATCCATGCCAGCAAGCATGGCCTGCTCAGTCACTAAACTGCTATGAATTTTCATTGCTTTCAGCTGAGTCTCTCAAATTTGTAATAGGTTTACTTTATATCTGAGCCTCCAGCCTCACTTCTTGGTTTTATGATGCAGTTGGAAATATATCTGGGAAAGGATGGAAAACCAGCTTCTAGGCTCAGGGGAGTCAGCCTTAATCTGGAGAGTTTTTATAACATGCAGAAATGCAGCATGACAAAGCTGTAAGCATGATGCATCTGTGGTGCTGAGAGTACCTGGTTGGCAAAACAAACAGACCTTTCAGGGGTGGAGGTAGCAAGTCAAACATCAGGAGCATCCATGTTCAGAATCTATAGACTGGCTTCTTTTTGTTTTCAAAATGTCAGCATGCAAAAAAAAATGGATTCTTTTCCCAGTGTTTGGGATTCTGGGTTGTTTGGGGTTATTTTTTTTTTTTTTTGCAGCTCAGCTCTAGCAGGCCTTGCAGCAAGTTATTTCACTTCATTGTGAGTCATTGACCCTGGCTATGAAATGAGGCTAATGACAAAACACAGGAAAGACTGGCTTTGCACTGAGTGTGACCAGTAAAACATTTCTGACCACAATATCTAAAACATATAGAAGCTTAAGAAAGATAATCTTAAAATTATAAGGTAAAAGAGATGTGCTTCTGACAATATTAAAAGGGGTGGCTTTAACAAAGAGTAGGGGAAAAAAGCGACCAAACTTCAAGCACAGCTTGAGAAACTGTCTTCTGGAGACGTCATAGCATCTCTGGAAAGTGCGCAAGGGGATTGCCTTTTTCCCATACTTAGAGAAAATTTGTCTTGCTTGTCATATAGATAAATGCACATTAGAGCAGGCTGAATTCAAAATGATATTTTGTCTTTTGAGCATTTTGAATGTCAGGGATTAAACATGGTATCCAGAAGCTGGGTATTACATGTGAGTTTATCTCCAAAAGCTGAGATCATGAACAAGCACGATATGTCAGAAAAGAGTCTGCAAGGCTTTTGTGGAGAAAAGTGCTGGCTTCTTAACTCACTAGAGTTCCAGGATGATGCTATCTGGGCTCTGGGTATTTCCCTTCTCCTCCTCCTCCTCCTCAGCACTTTAGCAGGTCTCACAGTCAGCATCCTGATAGGTGTAAACAGGCACAGAAATAAGAGGGGATCTGATGGACTAAATTTTATTATTTTTCTTCTCAAAAAGCCTTTGAATACATTTTTAATTAAGGGTTATTAAAGAAAAAAATTGCCATGGGACTGGAAAAGAATTGTTTTATTGACAAAGGTTTATTAATTGGTAGGAAGCAAAAGGTAGGTCTTAAAGATCATATTTCGCAATGGTGAAGGATCAGCAATGGGATCCCCTAAGGATCAGTACTGTAAATGGTGTTATTGAATAACATCATCAATGACTTGGAAAATAAGCCAGCAATGAAACCTCAAAATCTGAGATGATGCTGATATCTCTCAAGCAATCAAATTCCTTCAAAAAGACTGCAGAAAATCCCTTTTCAGTAAATCTTGATTCTATCAGTAAAAATGTGTCAGATAAATTTCAGAGTAGCCAAATTTAAGGCCAAGGGAAAATAATCTTAACTCTGGTTACCTGGGGCTAAACTCAGTGCAGAGTTACAGCTCAGGCTCTCAGAGCTGCCTCAGCATATTGTACAGTGGCAGCCAAAAAGGCCAGAAAAATTCTGGACATCTTTAAGAGACTATAAGGAAAACACACGGGCATTTTGCCTCTGTATGAAACCTCATGGCACTCACTCTCAAGTACTACAGCCTAAGAAGGACACAAGAAAGTAAGAGAAGGTGCAGGAAGGACAACTAAATGATCAAGAAAATGGATCAGGTGCCTTACAACGAAAGACTAAAAAGGGTTCGATATCAAACATCTATTAAGAGGCAACACCTTTCCATAATCATAACATTCTAGATTGGTGTATCTTGTAAGAAGTAAAAAACAGGAAAAAAATGCCTTAGGAATGTGAGTTCAAGTGGCAGCAACTTTAATGACATCAGAACCTTAAAAAGGGGAGCTCAGTTTTTTTTCCAAAATTTTGCCTGAGGGCTTAATGAAAGCATCCAAACAAGAAAGTGTCTATTCTGTATTTCTCCCTACTTATACAATAATAACATCATACTGTACACCCAGGTACCTCAGTTTGCTAGCAGAAAAACAAGCAGACAATTCTCTTAAAAATAAATAAATTAGGAAAATCCATTCTCTGTATCTTTCAAAATGCATTTTATTCTGGCTTTGCTGGTTTAGCCAACAAAATGTATGATTTAGTATGGAGTCTGCCAGAGCTAATATTTCAGGTAAGATTCCTAAATGCAATAATCAAACAGATGCTACAGCAGCATAAACAGACGTGAGTAATCAGAGAAAACAAAAATGATTGCTGTGACCAAGAGAAATAACCCAATGTCCAGGCATGGAGAAACTGTCGCTTGTCAGAATGACAGCTGGCAACATTGGTTGTTTCTGGTTTTTTCTCCAGCCAAATTGTCTATCATTTTGGGTTTTATATTTTATTAGGAATTGCAGCCAAGGGTGTTATTCAATACTTGGCCTAATTTTTCTAGACTGTTAAGACAATTGATCCCTTGCCTGCAAAAGGAAAGGAAAAAAATGCTTTAAATGGTGGCTCTTGCAGGGACTATTAAGTACTACACCCGCTAAATGTCAGGGACGAATTCTCAGTAATGATATGGAAAATTATTTTGAAATACAGAATAGAAACTCTTTTCCTGAGGAACCTGGTGAGCACCATTAAGTAATTCTTCTCAGCATCAGAGGACCAAATTCAGTTTTACACCTGTGTGAGAGAGACAGGTCAGATACTCAGTAGACTGAAGATTTAGGATTGTTGCAACGTGCATGCATGTTTGCAACTGTGTGGGGCTAATAGAGGTGATCGCAGGGCATTAGAAGATGCTTTTGAAACAAAGGTGGAGATAGTCTGAAAAGAAATAGAAAAGAGATATAAAAAGTTGTAGTGGAGGTGGAGAAACCCTGGAGTGGCAGCAGTCCCATAATGGAGGAGCTTCCCGATGGACATCATGTCCAGCCCGGGGCCTGGCAGCGTGAGGCAGCACATGGCACCCCCCCATCCTGGAATGCCTGGGGCCACCAAGACTTTCTCACCTGCCACTGAGTTTGTTGACAGAGTATGGGGAGCTGCAGTGTCACATGTAGGACTGGAGAGCCTACATCAGCCATGGGACAGAGGGGAGAAATGGGGCAACCTGCCCTTCCCGAACAGTGAATGTGAGCCTACCAGCCATAGCTGCAGTGGATGCAGGTGTGTGCAGATGGGGTGTGTGCCCACAGCAGTGTGAGCACGTGCGGGATTAGAGATTTTTGTGATTGATCCTAGAAAGGTGATTAAAAAGTTGTAGGTGTTTATTGGCATTTCATCAGTTGTTGTTCACTGGTTGCCAGTTAATTACATGCAGTTAATAAAGCAATAAACCACCTCAATTCTGATTTTTTTAAACCATGTGAACTGAGCAGATTTTTCCGTGTGACAAAGTTTTGGTGAAGAACATATGCAATCTATTGAAATTACTCAGATCAATAAAGGTTTGGGTAATGAACTGAAGCACCTGCTGGATTCTGGGTCAGAATTTTTTGAAAAAAAACAAACAGGACCTATGTAAAAAAAAAACCTGGCCATCAACATTCTAGGGAAGAGAAAGAGGTGAGTTATACATGGGTCTTCAGAGTGAATATATTATTCAAATGAGGTTTAACACCACCAAAGTAAGGAACGGCGTTATACCACGATGTCAAGATCACAAAAATTAGACCATTTTTATTCAAAAACTTGAGAAACATTCAGACTCAGTTCCAAGACAATAAAATTTATAGGCAAAAGACATCAAGTGGGGCTGTCATCCTAGGAGGTGTGCAAAGCATTAAATTAGAATGTGAGTCTGAACAAAAATTGCTGGATGCCATTGCTACAGTAGTTTTTGATTTGGAAGGAACAATACATGATTCCTTAAAGAACTTATCACGCTATATAATACAGGAATAATTCAATATGGAAATGGAAGTATTTTTGTCTCAAGTACTGACAGAGCAGGGGCAGGAGGCACTGGACCGACCACCAGGGAAGGTTAAGTCACCCGCTTTATCTGAAGTTATAAAATAAAGCAGGCGTCAGCTGCAGGATGGGTCTGGAAAATCAGATGTACAGGAAGAAGGCAGTTGAATCTCCAGCAGTGTTGATTAAAACCACTTTTACCACAACACAATTAAATTATTTGGCCCACAATACTCTTAAGGCCACAATTGTACATTGTCTGTTCTACAGGTTGATATAACTAGTTTAAGAAATTGTAAGGTGTATGAGAATAGAGACTAAGAACAGAAACAATGTTAAAAAATATTTGGTTAAACTATGTGACCATTAAATGGTGGAGTTCAGGATCTC
>NW_010190140.1:0-25010 GCF_000695765.1 Mesitornis unicolor
GATTCTGTGATTCTGTGATTCTGTGTGAAGATTACCTGTTATTGTTCTTGATCTGATTTTGTCTGGTTATGGAATAATAACTTTAAAACTGAAGCAAAATCTATACAGCAAAGAAGATAATTACCCTAAAATAAAGGAAACAAAAGAATCACATTTACTTATAGATTACGTTCGCTGGATGGATGGCTCAATATGTGTTTTTACAGTACCTAAACCAAAAAAAACTATCATACTCATTAGAGTTCCTGAGTGCATGCTTTGTTTTAAAATTTGCTCTGCAAGCAAATCACAGTTATTATACCAAACACAACCCAAACATATCTATTTCTAATGATAATATTTCTTGTTACTACAATGTGCCTCCTAGTGAGAAAATGCATGAAAGGTTATTTCCACTGCAAGAAGTGCGGATTTCTACATAGTATTTTAGTTGCATCCTTTCATTGACTTGATTCCTCCAAGCAATGACATGGCACAGCTAATACATTTTTATGCCATCAGTTTGGTGGCTGCAGACTTTAGATGCTCCTTTGCTGTAGCCCTGAGGATTCTTTGTCACTTATTTCACAAACACCAACTGAAATTAAAGTGATTTGGTATCCTCTTCTTTATGAGTGAATGATTTCTGTTTTAACCTTAGGTCATTGTTAGAAAGAAAAGCTTGATTTTTTTTAGTAATTGTTAACTTCTTATTTATCTGATGAATTTTATTTAGTTTAGTCAGAAAACTATAGAGCACAGTCTAGGTTCCCCACTCTCATATAATAGTCAGCCCTTCTTTCTCTTTCTGCATCTGACCTCTCTTACTTCTACACCAGGAATTTTGCTAGCCAGTTGTGAATATGTACCCTTTTAGAAGGACTGTCCTGCTATCCCCTCAATTGCTATCAATCCATTGGTTTTGCTCATTAACGTCAAACACAAACTGACACTGACTTCAAAGACATTTATTCAAAGGGCTTAGTTTTCATACTGGCATAGAGACAGTGAGTGCATATATAATTGGTTGGAGTGAAGTACTTTATGTGTAAGCAACTTACTTCCCTTCCTTTTGCACTGCTTCTTGACTTTTCTGTGACACAGTGACAATAACTCATCTCTTTTTGTAAAATGCTGTAAGACAATGTCATGTATTTTTTACATTTTGTTGAGTATGTATAAAACCAAGTAGAATATCAAGATGGATCTTTCAATTATTTATTACACAACTGTTTCAGCAGTTTCTTGCTCAAAAAAAAGTCCCATTGGGAGGAATCTGTGAGTGTGTGTGAGTACATTCCTCTTTCACAGTCAATCGGTTACAAGGCTCTGAAAAGTGACATTGGGACTGCATGTGCATCATATATACTACAGAGACCAAACAGAGAATACATGCTGAAAATATTACCTTCAGCCAGGGCCAACTAATTGCTTCTTCAGCTTCCAATTAATAGGAAATCTGATCCAATGGGCAGACGGAAGAGTGTGGTCCTCAAGGTGCATGCAAAACAATCTAGTATTGCTTAGGGAAAAAGTCCTCAGAATTGTCTGCTTTTCTATGTATCATCATTGTCTTGTCCTGCCCAAACTAGGTTAGCTCTCAAACTGCAGGTACATAGGAACTGTCTGTTTTCCAAGAGTGCTATTAGAAGTATGTTATGCACAGTACTACTGTCCAACATTATGTCTGGTTCAGTAGCACTTCCCAAATGTTTGTGCTGGTGGTGGAGGATTTTTTGCTTGTTTCCACTTCCTGGATTACAACTCTGTTTGCATTTGCTTCATCTTGCTTTGAAAACAACACTTTCAGGTGTCTCTGGACAATTAAACTATCTTGTTATACACATATATCCCAGACCACAGGAAGTCTGTCTATTGTTTATCTATCCACATGTGTTCTAATGTCGCCAAACCTGTATCTTCATGGGCAGCTGATAGGTACAGGTTGCTTGCTTCACAAACGTGCCTATAAAACATGTAAGTTCCTTTAGAAGACACTTAAATAGTTTCTGAACTCCATATTTAAAAAATATCTCCAGGCAACCTGATTCTTATAAACACCCGTTATTATATTTTATTGTTTCAATTTTTGAAGAATATCTAGCCATCAATGTGAACTGTTTGATTTATTGCTTCATACACCTTTCAGAATAGATCATGTAATGTGGTTATAGAAATATCCCTGTAAAATTAAGTTGCTCTGATAGAATATGTATCTATAGTGGGATTAATTGTTTTTATTCTAGACCCAAATAGTTCAGCTGTTGGCTTATTTTAAATGACTTTGTGTTCATCATTCATATGTCTCTCTTATTTGTTATGAAAACTGCTACCACAAAAAAAAAAATCCATGGAAATCAAGAGAGAAAAAAGTGTGAAACCAGATTGTATTAGCAGCATCTCTGTGTACTACACACAAGATGGGTTGCAAACTAATTTCTAGGAATAAAGAATAATGTTCTCAGGAATAAAATCAAACCTTTGAATAAAATTAAGTAATCAGAATATAATAAAATAAATAGTATTTTCACTATAAATAACAAACTTCCAGTATTTTAGGGTTTTTAGAGGTGAGGGTAGTAATAAATCCCCCAACATCTTGCAAAACCTAAAAAACTTTGGTATTGTAAAACTCAATAGCATAATATATATAATATGCTCCTTTCCTTTTTCTGCAGGGCAACTTTCCACAGAGTTTACCTCACTGAAAGACAGAACAAAGCTGATGTAGACACATCTAGGCTCCTATCTTATTCTCTGAAGTGGGAATATGTCAAGGCAGAACAATGGCCATGGAGGGATCAGCCAGTATGTTTGAATTTGTGTTAGGAGCTTGTAGAACAGCCAAAAAATTAGTGAAGCCAACAGGTGACATTTTTGGGCACTGTCCACCTGGGCTCAGATCCTGAACTGCATTTTCTAACTGGCAAGGCAGAGATTCTGGCTTGATGTGGTTATTGCTCTGTGCATTAATATATTGGCTCTCAGTTGCAGAGCTGGCTTAGTCATTGCTGCCAATACATTAATGCTCCTTGTGAACAGGAAACTGAGCCAGTTTTTTCAACATCAAAGTCAATGAAATCATTATTATTTTTGTCCATTCAAAAAGTGAGTCACAGTCAGGAGAATCGTTATTCTGGGAATGTAAAAAAAATAATCATATATACAATTGCAAAAAGCCTAAAATGAAAGAGCAGAAAAAAATACAGAAAAAATAAACATCAGTAATACATGTAGATGTGAATACTGGCAAAAAAAAAAATAAAGTTGATCATGATCAGACCGGTAGTTTTTAACTACCTGTGAATTTGAGAAATGGAAATACAGTTATACTTTAGTCCAATCTGATAGATATAGCAGAATCCAAAACTTTAAAAATAAAATCCTTATACAGGGAGTTTTACCAGGGGATCACTGAAAATATCATACTACTTATTGCCAGCCGTACACATCTTATGACCTTTTCAAAGCAAACAAATCCTTAGCAAACTAATTCTTAGCAAACTCAGGAGAAGATAAGTCCTGTAATTAGACCTCCCTTACTGCAGCTAACAAATCTGTCAACTGTTTCACTCTTATGTCAGACTTCAACACTCTCTGACCAGGCTCTTTCAGATACTCTACACAAGCAGGGTTTAATGTTTTAATACCAAATTTACTTATTTGAAGATACTGGACACTACTTGGGATTTTGACTCAGCAGAGTATGCAGCAATGTACTGAACAATACAAGCATGATATAGTAATTGCCATATACAGTTGGATCACATCACAAATGTGATTCCCATCATCAGTCGCTATATGCTCACTGCCATAATGCTGGGTACCATTAGTCACCAGGAAGGAGTGTATGGGTTGAAGCCAGCTCAAGGCCATTGATGTTTTCAAAGTTTATTCTGTTTGTTTCTCAGTTTTTATACCCTGTGTTAGTTTGAGCCACAGATACACTTCTCCTGCTCTGGTCTGTCTCAGAAAGACATTCACACTTTTTTGCAGGGAAGGCCATTTGCAGAGTCAGTTGATCAGCTCATCCATTTGCCACTCTCTGGTCTGTGTTGTGTTAACTTCAGCTTTCTCTACAACAGCTGTGGTCACTCCCTGAGCATCAAAAGCACATTACCTGGGTCCATCTTCTCTGACCCTTCTTCCATTATATGGTTTTGGTGACTGATCAAACCATAATATTGCTTTCATAGCAACTGAAGGAAACTTCTGTTGATAAATCAACATGATTTTGTGGGTATATGTTGTTGTTTGGAATCTGTAGCAGTTCTGTTAAGTTAGACAAAAATAAAGATGTTTCTCATTTCTACTGCACCTCTAGAGTGAAATATAGATAGGAAAAATAAACAAATTTTGGCTCCGAGCCCAGCATTGGCAAATGAGCTAGGAGTCAGGTAAGCTGATTCATGTTATAAGGTTTATTATGCCCAGCATACTTTTCTGGATCTCACAAAGTTTAACACAGTGGATTCTCATTTTATCTGCATGGAACAAAAAGAAGGCTACCACCACAGGTGGGTAGGGGTGGCATAGCATATCTATAGTCTTATGACAGAGTACAACTACAGATATGTTTTGGCATGCAGTGAGATATTATCAGGAAGCATGCCTGGATCCTAACAGCCAAAAGGTTTTCACACTGGCACAGTTGCTTAGAAAAGTGTTTCAATGCTAAAAGTCAGTTAAAAAGAAATGGCCAAAAATATTACTCCAGCCCACATGGATTTACTTTGTTTCGATTAACAAAAATAACCTCTTCTATGTACCCTCCAGATTCACATTAAAAGGCCAAACAACAATATTGTTATCTAGAGTGAGTTTTGCATTAACAAGACTTTGCTCAATACCCATAGAAAATATGGGCAATATTCAAGTCTGTATTTATTGTATTTATTTATTTATTACTTCACTTTGGCTTGCTTTCAGCTTTCAGTTCCTTTGACAACTATGATGAAAAATAAAATACCATGAGGAAGCTTATTTTTATTAGTTTTCAAATCTTCTTTAGAAGGTCTAATCAAATACATATTGGGTAAATATGGAGATACCTTAACCTTCCACAGTTTTCTCTGACCTTAACTGAGTTATTTTGATTATAAATCAGATTTATAAGGGACAGGACAGTCAGTCCTTGTTGTGGTTTAGGGCTGTGCTGGCCCTAAATCCTGGACAGACGCTCTCTATTAACCCCTCTCCCCTCCCCAGGAGGGAAGAGAAAAGAGAATAAGAGAGAGACTTTACGGGTTGGAAAATAAACTAACATTTAATGAATCAATAATACTAATACTACAAGATAATACTGCAAATAGGAAAAATAATGAAATATATACAAATATGTACAATACCAATATAAAATCCTCCCCCCACCCTCCCCCCAATGATGAATACTTCACTAGAGGCTCTGCGGAGCCAGGCACTGGAAAAGTCCCAGACCCAACTCAGCAGTAGGTGGGAGCAGGATGCAGGACACACAAATAAGGATCAGCAGCAGATGAACTACCAGGATTCTGCTCAGGCCTTGGCCTTTGCAGGATTGAGATGGACAGAAGGGTCCAAGATGGAAAGGCTCCAAAATGGAAGAAGGGTGAAAAGGGGAAAAACAACGAGACACTCATGATCTCTCGGTTTTTATACCGAGTATGACGTATGTGGGATGGAATACCTAGTTGGTCAGTATTTGAGTCCGCTTCCCCCCCCTGTAGGCACAGGCACAGTACCCACGATGAGACAACTGACCTTGAGCATATCTTTTAGCAGCGCTGTTTGGGAATAACATGCTGCCAGTTTTCAGCAAGTTCAGTCACTTAAAAAAGAGACTGAGCTGAAAAGTAAAATCACTAAAAAGAAAATTAGTTCTATTTAGCTTAAACCAGGACAATCCTACAGAGTTTGCCATGCTCCCAGATTACAGGTGGTAGGTGCAATGCAGCCAAGACTTTCATCATTTTCTCCATCTTTGTTTTTTATTAATGCATAAAACATGTTTATAAGTTTGCTTGTATCAGAAAACTGCATCTAACACATTTATTTCTTGTAGAAAATATGAAATATTTAATAAAACAGCTTTGAAGTTTTTGATATTTTCTAATGTCTGTTAGCATAAACACTGTTACAGTCTAAATGTACTGTTTAATTATTAAAAAACCCCCAGCTTCAAGTTTTTTTGCGTGTCTGAAAGTTAGAACTAATCAGATTTCTGTTCTGTGCATAGCGAAGTATTCAGCTTGGGGTTGATCTTTTATTTTATGTTTTATTCAATAATTTCTTTACCATAAGTAAATAGATTCTAGGTTTTCTTTAAAAATTCTTTGTTGATTCATCACTTTGTATCAAGATTGCTTGGTAATATGTTGTGGTTTAGGGCCAGTGCATAACTGAGCACCACAATGCCCCAAAAAAAGGACTAGTCGAAATAAGGACTGGAAGGGCTTCTCACCTCTTAAACAGGTCACAAGCAAAAGACAGACTCATCATAAGGAATAAAAAACAAAACAATTTTAATTTGTTACCAACATCAGAGTAAAACAATGGGAGATACAACCAGATCTTAAAATCAAAACACCTTCCCCCCACTCCTCCCTTCTTCCCGGGCTCAGCTTTTATTCCCGGTTCCTTGACCTTCCCCCTCCCACTTTGCCTTGAGGCGCAGGGGGATGGGAGTGGGGGGTTGCGGTCAGTTTTCCCGCCATGTGCTTTTCAAGAGTAGGAAAAAAAAATCTCAGCCACTTGTCTCTCTCTGCTTCCACATGGCCCCCTTTCCATAGGGGAAAAAAGTCCTCAGAATTCCAATATGGGTCTGCCCACAGCTACAGCTTCCCTCACACACAAACTGCTTCAGCCCAAGTCCACAAAACTCCAATCTGGGTCTGTCCATGGTCACAGTTCCCTCACAGAAGACCAGTCGACCTAGCTCTCGCCACAGGTTGCAAAAGGGGAAACCTGTTTTCTGCATCCTCCTCCCGCTCTTTTTCTTTCTTTCAAACTGACCTTGGTGTTCTTCAAAGTTGTTCTCCTCGGGCCCCACGCCTTTCTCCGCTGCAGGTCTCTTCTGATTGTTATGGAGATCCCAGCTGCAGCAGGACTTAAGCTTAAATTGTGGTAGGGGCCGGCCAAGCCCAGCCAGGCAAGGCCGGGACTGCACTACCTGCACCTGGAGCCACGTTGGTCAGGGCCAGTGCCAGAGAGAGAGAGATGCTTGCCCTGCACCCCCCTTAAATACATGAATTTGCAGGGGCACTGATTGGCTTGGCCCTGGTCAGAGGTGGGTCTGACAAAGGCAAAGGGGGAGCTTTTCAGGTAGCTTCTTAAAGGGTCATCTCCATAGCCCTTTCCCTGTTACCAAAGACACAACCAAAAACCCCTCACAGAAAACCCAATGCATAATACTTTGTAGGATATGATTTGACAAGTTATTTATGGCACATAATTTGCTTCCTTTGCTTATATTTAATGTATTCTGCAAGCAAATCAATATCAACATGGAAAGTCAGGAAGATTTTTTCTGCAAAGAAATTTGTTTATATGCATCATGAAGTTTCTTTTCCTAACATGAATTTTAAACACACACATGCAAACAAGCAAAATGAAAATTCATAGCCCAAATATTATAAAAATTATATAGCCTGAACAATGTGCAGTCAGATTTACAAGCTAGGAAAGGTGTTAACTGTTAAATAGTCTCTTTTTTATAAGGGATGACAGATTATATTAAATTCCCTAATATTAATGATTTTTGCTGAAGTTGTATCTAGTTGTTGTCTTTTAGCTGTACATTAATATTCTCACACGGTAATGGTAACAGACCTAGTAATGGACTGTATTTGATTACCTGCTTCGTTGTTCCCTGTATGTCTATGCACATTGAAAGGATCAGGCTCTGGTGGACCCTGTGAGGGAAAAGGGACATTGCTCCTTCCTTGAGGGAGCTGCCATGGGTTTTGTCACAGAGACAGAGAGACATGTTGGTGAAGGCAAGGGTGACTGCAGACAGGCAGGTCTCTGGCCTAAGGGAACACCCTGGGGTCCAAGCAAAGCCATGGGGGATGGAGGGGAAAGTTGAGGTGAAAAAAACCAGACAACCCCGATGGAGACAGCAGGAGCTGTGAATAGCGTGTTTTACATTATTATTTTCTGGTTTACTTGACCTAATTGCCTTGAGATTTTTCTATGTAGAGAGTCACATTTCTCATTCTTACCCTAATAAAACCTAACTTTCCTTATTTTAAACCCATTGTGGTGTTCTGTGGAGAGACACCCTGGCACAGCCACCTCAAAGATCCAGCCATCTCAGGATCCTGTCACAACCCCACACTACTGGGTGTAAACCCAGAGGGAAAAACAACTTTCTTATTACTACACTCTGGAGGACTATGGCAGGACCTGTAGGCAGCAGTCTTGATGCATTTCATTCCCATCATGGTGATTTATAATTCTCTTCATGGATTTCCATGGTAAATATATATTCAGTATGAAGTCTAACTGTGTCACTGTTCTCTATGTCATCTATTTGCCACTTCATTTTACTGTTGACAACAGTGGCAAAACAAGATATAATTTGTCTTAGCATACTCAAGTATTTTTTAGACAAATACACTAAACAAGGTATGCAATAAAGTTTTTGGGTTTAAACATGACATTATAGATTTGAACTTCATAAAATACATCAATCCTTTTCTGTTAACTTCTGAAATACAGTTTTAAGCTGTTCTGGATATTGACATAGACTTTATCTGTAGCTGCAATGGAAACACCCATTTTGGCAGGCAAATCTCTTTGTCCTCATTAAAGAAAGATTTGGAGGTATTCAAACACAGAAAGCAATGTTTAACTGTTGATTTTTGTGTTTTAACTTATACTTACACTGCTGCCAAGGATACTTACACACTGTTCTAATGAAAATTTATTCTGTTTGAAATCTTATTGTGAGGAATTTTGCTGTTCTTAAAACTCATATGTACCATGCAGAGCTTTCTGCAAACTAAAAGATGCAATTCTTAAAAGATGTAGGCATGAAATGAATACTGCATAAACTATACGATTTTTTTCATGAAGTTCCAACTCAGAACTATCCCTGTAAACCAGATATAATAAGAAAGGGAAAATAAAATATAATTTCTTAAATTAACATGAAATATGCCACTGCTTGAACTCCAGGACAAGGAAGATATACAGGATGGAAAAGATAGACTTTGTTTTTCTTAGACTAAAGAAATCATATGCTCCTTATTCCATTGGCCAATTTACATTTAAAAAGAAAGATATGGCTAAAAACAGAAACCCAAAACCCTGAAATAAAACCTCCCCAAAGCCCTCCAGAACTTGTAAAACATGGAGCAGTTAATTAGCCAGACTCATAAGTCATTTGAAATGCTGAAAATAAAGGAAAAAATAATTTATACAGAACCTTAGAGGAATTTTGTGTTGTTGTTTTAGAACTTTGTTCCATTACCTCATTGAAGTTCAAGATTTTCCAGACAGGGAGTAGGATTTTTTTTTTTCCAGATAATTCGGACTCTGAGTTATCTAGCAATCCTTCAACACTCCATTTCAGAGGACACTTTGTTTTGCATTATTTTGTTTTTCCTCCAAAAGGTACTGATCTATTTCTAGTATTCCTATTATGTAAAAGTTTAGGAAATCACTGTGAAGCTGCTCAATCATTGTCACATGCTGCCAGTGACAGCTGTATCTCATGACTAGTGTTAGTCTAAGCTTCTACAAAAGGCTAAAGATAATGGGGAAATAGTCTGACCATAAATTCATTTATGCTTGATGTAACTCATAAGCATCACACTCTTCCTCTCTTTTCATTTCTTTTGAATACTAGTTTTAGCTATGTGAATGTTTAGTTGTCCTGGAAAATATTTGTGTGAACATTCTTTTGGAAGATAAGCATATTAATAATTTCTATTTTTCTTTAATGTATTTTCATTAAAGACTTAAATTATGTAGCAACACAATTCTTTATATTAAATGGGAAATTGGTTTTCCCATTAACAAAAAGTTATTTATGGCTTTTTTGTTCTATACTTTAAGATCCAATGTAAGATGTAGACCAGGATTGAAGATTTGCACTAAATTGTGTAAGTGACAAACATTAGGAGGTGGAATATGCATCATTACCTCTCACTGTAAATAAAAAAAAAAATAAAAATGAAAATGTATTCTCTTTATCTGGCATGCAAAAATGGAACTTTCATCCTCACTGAATATCTTAGAATGTGGTGGGAAAAAGACATAAAGAGAAAATAATATTTTTATGATGATGTATCAAGTGAAAGTACAGTGTTGATACTTTCACATCAGATTATTCTCATAGTTTACAGCGAGATGAAAATAAGAAAATTAATTTTATTCTCTTGTCACTAATGAATAATATTATAATGAAATGAATTTTTTTATATTTATGGAGAATTACTTTGGAAAAAATATGAATATTTTATGAGTCTTACATGATATATAGTCAAGCTGCAGGTAGAGTCCTCAAAAGATAATTTGCCTTTTTTTTCTAGGATTTCCAGATTATATTTAAATTAGTAACCAACCTCTATTAAACTGTTGTTATAAATTCAGAGCAGACTATGATTGTTTCAGTGACAGTTATACTAATGATGGAATATATTGCCAGGGTTTGTTTGGGTTTTTTTTTGTCCTGGAGAAACTTATATTGTGTGCTGTTAAAAGTCTCACAGTTTTCATATGGTGGAAAAATGTATTCAGAAAAAACTATAGGACATAAGACTTTATCAGTGTCGTCCCTTACACCATAGCAGATCAAAGTCCTTCAGCTTAAGCAAGATAATATGTTTCAGTTTTATATGAAGTCATTTAGGACATAAGCATGTGGTATCTAGTCTTTGGGCTTAAATGCCATCCTTATTATAGAAACATGAAAAGAGGAGAAAAGACATTTAGTTATTATGACTCATAACAGACTTGTACCAATTGATACCCTGTAAATATATTATGTATATGTCCTGGTTTAGGCCCAGTGCATAACTGAGCACTACAATGCCCCAAAAAAGGGCTAGTCAAAATAAGGACTGGGAGGGCTTCTCACCACCTAAACAGGTCACAGGCAAAAGACAGACTCATCATAAGGAATAAAAAACGAAACAATTTTAATTTGTTACCAACATCAGAGTAGAACAATGGGAGATACAACCAGATCTTAAAATCAAAACACCTTCCTCCCACTCCTTCCTTCTTCCCAGCTCAACTTTTGTTCCTGGTTCCTTCACCTTCCCCCTCCCCTTTTGCCTTAAGGCGCAAGGGGATGGGAGTGGCAGGTTGAAGTCCGTTTTTTCATGCCATGTGCTTCTCAGAAGTAGGAAAAAAATCTCAGCCCATTGTCTGTCTCTGCTTCCATGTGGCCCCCTTTCCATAGGGGAAAAAGTCCTCAGAAGTCCAATATGGGTCTGCCCACAGCTGCAGTTTCCCTCACACACAAAACTGCTTCAGCCCAAGTCCACAAAACTCCAATCTGGGTCTGTCCATGGTCACAGTTCCCTCACACATGACTAGTCAACCTGGCTCTTGCCACGGGTTGCAAAAGGGGAAACCTGGGTTATGCATACTCCTCCTCCTCCTCCCTCTCCTTTTTTTCCTTCAAAACCAACCTTGGTGTTCTTCAAAGTTGTTCTTCTTGGGCCTCACTCCTTTCTCAGCTGCAGGTCTCTTCTGATGGTTATGGAGATCCCGTCTCTCTCTCTCTCTTTTTTTTTTTTTTTTTTTTTTTAACAGAGTTTAACATCTTTGGCAAATGACAGCAGTGCTTAAGCTTAATTTGCGGTCAGGGCCAGCGAAGCCTAGCCAGGCAAGGCTGGGTCACACCACCTGCACCTGGGGCCATGCTGGTCAGGGCCAGTGCCAGAGAGAGAGCAAGATGTGCCCTGCACCCACCCTTAAATACATGAATTTGCAGGGGCACTGATTGACTTGGCTCTGGTCAGAGGTGGGTCTGACAAAAGGCAAAGGGGGAGCTTTTCAGAGAACTTCTTAAAGGGCCATGTCCATAGCCCTTCTCCCATTACCAAAGACACAACCAAAAACTCCTCACAGAAAACCCAATACAGTATAAAGTTTAAGTAAATCAAGATTTCTTTCATCAATTGCAAAATTAACACCGGTAAACAACCTTCCTGAGAAATAAATCTTCTGAGTTTTAGACTAATACATTTACCAGTTTCAACTAACATGTGAATATACGTTCAAGTGGCAATCTGAAAGCCTAGCAATTATATGGTTTTGAGATATGGTCCTCAAGAAAGACCAATGCAGAAATTTGGTTTCACTTTGAAACACAGGTGGAGAGACTCTGTCATTCCTTGAATAACAAAGGATTATGCTCACAGAAGTATTTGAAGGGTTGCAGGTATATAAGAAGAAGGAGAGTCACAGTAAAAAGCTGAACATTCATTTTGAAAGATTAAGAGACTGTCGAAAGCTGTAAGAACCAGACAACTGTGCTTTGGAGGCTTGGAAAGGTGTGTGAGGGGTTTACTGCCATTCAGAATACCACAGAGTTTAATAAAGTGGATCATGGAAGTACTAGCCTGTTCTAAAATACAGAGTGAGCAGAAGGAGAGCTATTAGAAAAACAAACGAATGAACAAAAAAACCAAAACAAAGCAAAAAAGCAACAAAGTCTAAATTTACATAATCACTTCAAAAGGTCTATTTAAGTTCATCATCTGTTAAAAACTGTTTGGAGAGGAGAGTTAGAAGACACTGGTCATTTCTGAGGTGTTTAGTCCATGAAGAAATTCCTCTAGTCTATCTCAAAGTACTGGGAAACTTGGATTTCAGAAAAAAAAATAGAATAATCTCCAATCTCTGCTATTAGATACCCAGGGATTCAGTAGAGAAATTAATGTAGATAAGGTTTTTAGAGCTTCACATACTGAATTGTGAAATTGTCTTTTATTCACATGTACTTAAAAATAATTTTCAGTAAGAATTTTTGATGTGCTTGAAAAACTGGCAATTTGTTTAAAACAATGGAGAGCTTTGTTTCAAATAAGATCTGGAATTCAGAAAAATAGTGAGTGAATTAATAAGGAAACTGTTTACTTGCTTAGTATACGGAGACCATAAGTTCAACATCAAACCAGATAGAAGTGTAGCAGTTTAAAAACCAGTAAAAGACACATGTATTCACTTCTATTGCAGGAGTTAGAACTGAAGTTAAAAAATGTATCAAGATAAAATGTACATCTCTAATAAAAAGAAAACTGCTTGATAGCAACATCATTAAAAAGAGAGGGTGAGATATTATGAAATAAAATAACTTTAAAATATGACTTTTAATATGAAATTAAAAGTTCAAGACTGTGTACCCTAACCAGAAACACATTTTATGTTTTTTCTTATTTATTTAGTAATTTTAATTGAGCCAGTTTACATCTAGTCATACCCTAGGTGTTTAAAAATCAATGTATTTTTTTAACTGTGTGATCATGTAAGACTACATAGAAAACCATGTTAATAATAGTTGAGAGACTTGGCTATTGTGTTTTGAGGCATTATTTACAAGTTTTCACAACTTGTGTTTTTTGATAGTGATGACTTTTAATTTTGAAGAAGAATTTTGAGAAGTAACTGCAATTAAGATTTAAATCAGACATTTATTTTCTGTTTCACTCCATAAAAACTTAAAGCTTATTTTCTTTCTTTTATTATTTTAACTTTTTTTACTATTGCTTCTTGCAATCATAAAATCAGTGAATAGAAATTTAATTTCTTTTATATGTTATTAAACCAGATTTGAAACAATGAAGAAATGCACTTGTTTGGTTTTATTTCTTGCAGGATGTATCAGAACCAGACTTTTTGTAGCTACTGTGAACTCTCTCTACACATGTAAATGTGCATTCTCTCTCCTTTTTTTTTTTAAATAGCACTGTTTTCTCTCTGTGCTTTGAGAATAACATTAAAAAAGAGCTATTTAGAAGTTCACAAAAGTACTTTATGTATCTAGCAT
Organism: Mesitornis unicolor; assembly: GCF_000695765.1. NCBI lineage: Eukaryota > Metazoa > Chordata > Aves > Mesitornithiformes > Mesitornithidae > Mesitornis > Mesitornis unicolor. The sequence continues at coordinate 13,964 of NW_010190140.1, forward strand.
CAGTCTAACTTCCTTCTTTTCTGCTTGAAAGATACACAGTTGTTGTCTCAGAATTTTCTTCAATCTACTTGATGCTTAAATATGATTTTTTAAAAAAATTTCATCTTCAGGATGTGAAAGACTAGAAATAAAAGTTCTTCAGTCTAGATGGTAGTCTAGATGATGATAAACACAAGATGTAAAAAATTTCACATGGTTGCATGACACAGAGACCCTGAAACCAATGTCTCACTGGGGTGTGTGCTAAAGAATATCACAGAATCACAGAACGTTAGGGATTGAAAGGGACCTCAAAAGATCATCTAGTCCAATCCCCCAATATTCTGATTCCTTCATGTCCTTGCCAATAGGATGTTAGTCATATCACACCAGAGAAATCCATTTATCTTCTGCAGTTTGTCTTTATACAGCATTTGGTATGTTAGATAGCTTTATGTTTAATCAGCCCTGCCTCACTCCAAGTAGTTCTGTTTTCCTTTATGTGAATGCACATTGGAAAATGTGAATATCTTCCCAAATACTTGTGTTGCATCAATTTTGCAGGTTACACATTTTGAGCTACTGCCATAAGGCTGTTAAAAAAGATTAATTTAATGAAGAAGTTGCTTTCATAGCCTTGATTTTAGCCCAAAAAGTACTTCTGTTGAGCCTTTAGAAGCCAGGAAGTTTGATGTAACAGAAAGACTGCTCAGATTAAGATATGCCCTGTTCTCTGCTTTTCTCTTGCCCTTAATCTCATGCTAAGACATAGCAGCCTAGATCTTTACTTCACAAGAAGAGATATAAATACAGATACAAGTGTACAAGTCTTTGCATTATAAATTTATTCAAACCACATCATCAGTGAAAGATTGGTGACACTCTGCTTCCAGATCCAATGAAAGTAAAGACTTTCACAAAACTCCTCTGGCATCTTCTTAGTCCTTCAAGGGATGCTGTAGGTGAACGGATTATTTTTGGCCTTATTTACTATCACAAAGAGCAGAAAAATGATTAGGAGCCCGCTCTGATGAAGCCTTCACAGATGTTTCTTCTCATTTTCTTCTAGATGTGCATGGGCTGAAGGGAAAATTGGGATTTACAACACAGATGAGGAGAGAGAAAAGATTCATCAGTTCAGTGGTAATTACACTACAATTAGCAACATTCTTGTGTCTCACATTCTGTGAGCCTGTCCAGACTTAGTTGGAAAGAATTACTCTTCTGAAAATTATCTCTAATGTTTCTGTATAGGTTCTGAGTTAATGCTGCCTAGTGAAACCCTAGTATTACCCCTTTTAGGATTAAAAAATCCAAACAATGAAGTAAAGTTTTAAAACCATTGTATAGTTTATATTAGTAATCTAATATTGTTGGTACACAATAGCTCATCTGTCCATGTGGAGAAATACAGAAAAATAACATTATATATTGTATTTTATCAGTACATTACATTTAAACTATTAGTAAAGTAGAATATGTGCTTCAAAAGACCTGAAACCATCATACATATCAAAGAAAGGCAAATTCACCAAATAAATGCCAGTAAGTGAGAGTTTCATGCCTGGGGCACAAGCTAGGTATATAGTGTGGAAACTAAGAACCATCATTAAAGACAAATCTGGAATACAAAGTGGATGATTACTGCATGACCATTACAGACAAATATAGAACTACAATATTTCATCTCTTGTTCATTTTGCTTTTGACTTCCTATCATACCCTGAGGTGTATTTATTTCGGCAATGAGTCTTCTAATCTGACAAGGTCTTTTGTCAACTGCAAAAAAAAATAAATTAGATAATGATATCATGCTCTCTATAATTTTATTTCTTCCAGTGTTGCCCTTTTCAGTCCCCACTTTGTTTTACCAGTTTGACCTAGCATCACTGTATTTCTTCCTTACTTATTTTCCTTCTTCTCTAATGCATCTTGTATTACTGATTCATTCCATTAATCCTCACACAATTTTCGTACTCAGTTCCCCTTTCTCTCTTTTCAAAAGTAATAATGGAAATCAACCCAGGACATTAGATATCTAGAATAAAAAAAAAATTAAAAACCAATATTTTTGTAACTTAACTGGAAAAATGCACATTTTATGTAATAATATTATCTGCTATTAATGATTCCTGAAAATTCTTATTAAGAGACCAAATTTTCATTCTTTGTACTTTGGCTAGTGTAGAAGCCTGGGCAATTGAGGCGTTTTGAACCAAAGTAGGCCTCAGCTTAGCATGAGTACGTTGTGAACCAAAGTGGGCCTCAGCTTAGCATAAGGGAGTCAAGGTTAGGTAAGAAGACTCAAGGCCAAGTAAGAAGAGAAAAACAAGGAAATGAAGACTAATTTGGCATCACAATATGGAAAAGGTTGAAGATAAGCAGGACGTGGAACAGGATGGAACATCTGTGGTTTGGAAAGCATTCAATATTTAGCGACCAATAATGTATTAGCTTAGCCGGTGTGGACAGCGCGTGCAAGATGCATGCAGCCAATTAGGAGTCAGATAGATGCGTGTACGAACATTAACAATGTATAAAAACAGCAAGCTTTGTGCAATAAATCGGCTATCAGAGCATCATATTGGTGTGCTGTAGTCCGTTCCTCACATGGACCCCAACAGGCTAGTCTTTAAAAAATGAAATAATTTTTAATGCCAGGAATAAGTCCTAAGTTGAACTGCTACCATGAGGACTTTAAGTTTTTATTAAAATAATGCAGCCTGACATTGTGGAAAATAGATGGTTTACACATCTGAAAAAAAAAATAAAATCCTTTTTCACTGCAAAGTTCAACAAGAGCAAAATTTATGGTTTAATAACAGATGACCATCATACTCTCAAGGTAGCATGATGTCATTTTTACCATTCTTCAGGAAGTCTGCCTTTATTTATCAAAGATGTGAAACGAAATAAAATCTCACGTTTAAAATCTACAGGAGAAATTTCTTTTAATTTTAGAAGATTAATTATTCACAGAGAAATTCATCAGCATTGTTCCAGTACAGAGCTGAAGAGGGTGAATGAGACTTTGCATGAAATATGTTTCTCTGGGAACCAAAGAATCACCAGAATGACTACCAGGACTGAAATTCAGGACCTTGTTCCTCTGTTGTTCTCAGTATTATTCTAGTGATCCCCTGATATACAAGTGAGAAAGACAAGTGGATAGAGTAAAATCTTACATCTGGACCACTGAATAAAAACAAATGACTAAATGTGGAAGAAGCTGTGGAAATGATTAATTGCTGAAGTAGGTGTTGGAGGAATGGCTTAGAATGGGGAAAAGAAAAAAAAAAGCCACATCCCAAAAAACATAACAACAACAACAAAAAAACCCACATAATTTTGAGTTCTGGACTTAGTGTTAACATAAAACATTGATTTATATGCAACACATAATAAGCATATAGAAGCAGTAAACATGAGTTTGTCTTTCTCCTCACTTAAAAAGAGGAGTCTTAACTGCTTGACCTGAAAGACTGAACATGTTGTTAAGTGCATGTGGCACAAGAAAAGGAAGACTTATTGAATAGCTGCTCTATAAACAAGTTTGAGGAGCTGGAGATAAACTTCACTTTATTGTGTGATTACTGTATAAAGTTACTGTGAAAATAGCTTGATGTTGATGGTCATGCTATAATGTTTATTGGTGCCTACTACAGACTTTACTGATGTGGCTTTTCTTGTTTAGCAAACACATTTTGCTTTTGTAGAATTATATCAACATTGTAAAACTCATATGTAGTAGTTCAGGAACTGATAAGAAAAAGAATGATTGTCCAGGCAAGGCTCTGATAAAATAGATCAAGACTCTGAGCAACCTGATCTAGTAACATTGTCCCTGTTTACTGCAGGGAGGTTGGACTAGATGATCTTTAAAGATCCCTTCCAACCCAATAAATTCTATGATTCTATGATTCTATATTTTTTCCTTCATTGAAGACTTACAAAACAATTTAAGAGAAATGTTTGTTTCTAGATAATAAAATATAGTTCTAAATTTTTTTTTGCATTAAGTATATTATTTAATTACTTGAGGGGTCAGGAATGATGGTCATAGGGGAAGTATCTATCCAGAGCAATTTAATACAAGGACATTGTTGGAGACGGAATACAGGGCTAGATGAACGTCTGGTCTGTCTCATTCCTGTGTTTTTATATTCTCATTAACTATGTTTTCCTCTGAATTCAACACATTATTTCAGAAAATTTCACAATTTTTCAGAAAATTAGTGTATGTGTTGCATGTCTTTGTACACAATACCAATTCACTAGTGAGTACAGACCAATGTGCCTTCAAAACCCACCACCTACTTAAAAAGATAATCAAATAATGATGCCTATGAATAAAAGCTGTTCAGTCTTAAATATGTGGAGTGCCACATTAACTGTTCAATCAAAGACAAGAGAATGAAACAACAGTTTGAGTCAATCTCACGCTTCACTTGATTTTAAATTTTGCATTGAAACCATTTTTACCGTGAACTTCAGTGGACTCATCTCCTAAAATTTTCCCTTACTCGTCTCAAATAAAAAAGAATCTAGAAAAAAAATTATCGACACTTATTTTATTTTTCTTCCTGATTCAGAACAGAAAGATCTTTCATATTATGCTTTTTTCATGGTCTTCAGAAAGTCTGAATTAAAAAAAAAAAAAGTAGAATCATCAAACAGATGTAACTCTCACTGAAACTCACAAGTAGTTTTGAAATTTTAAGTCTCACTCAATAACACTTTTCATTACCAATCCAGAGGTCTGTTGCATGTTTCAAAAAGATTCATTTAATATTCAACCTTTTAATATCCTTGACCTCACCTTATTCTTTTTTTGCTAGGAAACATGTTTACTTTTGAAATATTAAAGAAGTCCTATCAGGCCCTGCTCCCAAAGATTTTAATAGATTTCTGTCTTTCATCTTTATTCTGTCCTTTGGGAATGGGAAAATATATAGCATTTAATGTCCTGCCAACACTGACAGCTGATGTAAAGCACTAGAAGGATCTGATTGAAGTCACTGGGGACAAGCACCATTTCAGGTCTACATACCATGCTGAGATGTAAGCGAAGCTAGAAGTATGGATGCGTGTTTTTGTGGTTATTTGCTTTAACATGTGCAAGTGTCTATGTGTATGCATGAGAGAGATAAGAGCAAAGGGAATTTGTAATCTGAAAATATTAACTAAGAACTTTTTATAAGTACTTATAATGTAACTTCATATGATCCAGGTTTTGTGTCTTCTAAAAAACTATTAATAATAATTATCATTGATATTAGAACACTTCCTCCCTTCCTTTATTTCATAATAACTTTAGAGCACCCATCATGTCCAACCCTTCCTCCTGATGCATAATTTTTGTAAAAAAGCAAGAAAGCAATAAAACTGCAATTACATAGCTAAATGAATTGTCTCTAGCACCCAAGACACACTTTTTAATGACTACTGATTTCTATTTGAGGAGTTCGGGTAGAACTTAGTGTTTCAGAAGAAAATCTCTGCTTCAGAAAAATGCATAATCTGATTTACTGAAGAAATTCCTCAAAAAAGGGCATTGTAACTTCTCAAAAGAACATATATATATATATATATATTTCAATATATGAGGTATCAGATGCTTTCAGTAACAAAAATGGGGTTTAGTAGACAGTGTGTGAAAAATAACCTAAAGCTACATTGTTGCATTGCTGTCATCCACACCGTCTATTTTGATCCTAGACCTTCATTAATCTGGCAGTAGATCAGCTATCCTGTTAGAGCTGCTGTGAAGAGTATATAGTGTCCGATATAATTAATTGCATCTCTCCTGTTTTCTTTCATCCTCATGGCAAAAAGACTAATGATGTCCTGTTTTCCAAGAGTTATCATCTACAGTTTTGTCAATGATAGATTGCATATAAGTGCTACTGTCAAATAGCACTGGAATGAATAACAAGTTAATTGCAGAGTTATCGTATCCAAGAGCTACGCATTTGTTAAAAAGGTGGGGGTAGATATGCCTCTTGAGACCTGGCTCATTAATTACAAGCAGACCCAAATAAACAAAGGTGCCAAGTCTGCATTATTTATTCTGACAGAAAGAAAAGTTTGGGAACACAGCAAGCAGAGACTATTTCTCCATTCCAAGGTGCTAATGTGAGGATCAAAATCTCATTTAATGGAAAGATTTTCCAGATGTCAGTCTTTTTAATAAAAACTAACTCTTCAGATTCTCCTTTCTAATGGATGTACAAATTGTCTGTTTAAAATATCAAGCAACAATATGTTATTATAGGTCTCACTTGAATCTGTTTGTTTACCTGTTATAGAGCCGATATTAAAACAAATCTTAGCTTTTCAAACTTTTTTGCTATACTTATATAAGCTTTCTGGTCTTTTCATTTCCTGGAAGCTCATCTTGAATAGACTCCTCAGAGTTTTGTGCTTTTGTGAGACAGACGTAAATAACTCTTCCTTTCCTCTTCTGGTAAAGCAGTTCTTGGTATCAGGTAGGAAGCTAGGACATAACTGAAAGAGGATTTTTTTGCTGTTCATTATCTTGGTAATACAACAGTAGATAGTGAATGCATCTGTTGACATATTTTTAAATATTGGTTTTAGAAGTTTTTCTGGACTTCTAAATAGCAATCATTTTCATTTTTAAGTATTACCCATGGTTTCTGTGATATTGCAGTGGAATATTGTGATGAAGCTTGCATATGAGTGTGAGGAACTCACTACTGAATATCAATCTTTAAATAAGAATTCAAAGTTGTTGCAAAGCCATTAGTTTATTAGCATGTTAAATAGTTAAGGTTATACACCTTTAATAGACTCAATTTAATGTCATAATCATTCATTCAAATTACTTACATTTTTTTTTCCTGAATACATTTTGGATTAAAACTATACAATATTCTTATATAGAGAATTTAATCGTATCTCAGTTTTTAAGTGCTTCTGTTGTTTGAATCGTAACACAATTAGCTATGAACAGTGGGAGAAGAGAACCCATTTTGCTACATAAGGGTTTAAGAATTAAAGGATGGAAAATACACAGAATGTCAAAAAAATCAACCCAAAACAGTTGCAAAAATATTACTTAAAGCTCATTGAATTCTAATCTAATATAATGATATAATGATTACTTAATTGCTGAGAACCTTTTAAGTGGGCATTGGGTTCAAAGGATTTTCCTGCAGTTGGGTTGAGAGAGTAACTACTAGATCTGGGCCTTGATGAATAATCATTTCTTATTTGATCATCAGACTGCCTCTGTCTCTCTTCTCCTCTTTAAAGAAAATGCAGTAGGGAACTACAGGGCCCCAGGTAATGCCATATAGTCCATTGCAACCCTGAGACTGCAAACCCTCTTTTCATCTTTAAGTAAGAGCAGTAGGAGCCTACAGACATTGTCTTCTACTCAGAGTTTTAAACCACTTTACAGCAGGGCTTTCTCCTTTTACACTGCTTTCCATGAGATGATGTCAGTCCCAAAGAAAATAAAGCTTAGCCATTGCCAAAATAAAGGGTTTCGTATCCAAGAAAAACATTTCAGAGTCAGAGGACTGTGACTCTCAGCACTTTAGCACTTGAATCTTTTCTCAGGATAATCTCAAAACCCCTCAGGGAAAAGATAAAAATTTGCCCAAAGACCAGTGAAGGACACTTAAGGCATCTTTTAACAATCTTTCTGACTCTCTGCAAGCTTAAGCCCATCTAGGTGCACCAGGTGTCGTTCAGACTTTCTTCTTTGAGGATAAACGTGGCTATTAGAAATATTAGAAAGATTAGAACTTATTAGTAATCTTTTTGCATGACATCGTGCCTATTTAAATGATATTTCCTACTACAGTTTTCTGCCTTTGACTAGCAATATCAGAAATACCTAGAAATAACAAGAAATTGCACTTCTCTTTTTAGCTGTATATCATATTTCTGTCTCTGGTAGAAGGATACTTTCTGTTGCAATGTCTGAACATCTTTCTTTCTTCCTCCATCCAATACGGAGGAGCTTCTACAAGTATCTTACAGCTGGATCAATCCACAGTGGATAATTTTTCATATAATTAGTATGTTAAAAAGCACCACACTCTTTGCTTAATCTCCATCATTCCCAAGGCTGTTGCAATGTTACTTCTACATATCATTTGTCTATGCAGCGTTACAGATTATAATGACTTTCATTTTAAAAAACAAAGAAAACAAAACAAAACAAAATCAAAGGAATATGTCTTGTGTTGAAATTATTTGAAATATGCCATTTACTGAAGAGAGAAAAGTTAAGATTTAATTTACTTACTGATCTAATATGCAGTGGTTTATTTTTGAATCTAGACTTTCTTATATGTTTAGATCATCATAGCAACTATATTATCAACTTATTAAAAATGCATTCAGAAAACTTTTAAGCAATAAAGAACTGTTTCACATTTATCAACATATAGAGTCAATTTCTACAGGATTTATAAACAAAATGAAGTTATTATCCTACCTTGAAAACCCTCATTTTAGAAGATACTATTGTTGTGCATCTTAATGGTTTGGGAAACTTCATAGCCAAAGTATCTGCATATTCTTAGTGATCTATTCAGAGCACATGGTAAGTCATGAAAAAGTCAAGTTTAGCTGATACCACTCTAAAGGACATATGGGGCTGGTCATAATCCCTCACCTGTCACGATTTGTTGCACCAGTAAGTAAACATAGTAAATCACTGAGACATCACTTAGTTATTAGATGGGTACTTCTTTTGTTTTGTATCATAAAGACATTTAAAACCAAAATTAATCTAGTTTTCTAATGAATTGTTCTTAACCACGTAATATAGGGCTTTTTGTCTTTTTTTTTTCACAAGGAATGTGATTTTTGTTTGATATTTTTTTAGTTTATTTCTTACTTCATTTTATGTGTAAAATTATCCTTTTTCTAAACAAATAAATTCATGAGATTTTTTAATAATTTCTTCTTTTTCAGTACATAATGGAAAACATAATTAGATTGGGGTACAAGTCTAAAAATCATATTTTTGCTTTAACAGAATTAATAGACTTGAATTTATGATAATGAAAACTGTAGAATATAGATAATACTGTATCCCATACCTTAGATAATATATCTATCACATAATCTTTTAGGAAAAAAAAATATTTCTGCTCATGATCCTTATAGAAATCTGAGTTTTTAATAAAAAAGTAGAATAATACCCAGAGCTTGTAAATTCTGGAAAACTAGAGGTAACTTTTCAGATCTCCTGTAGAACATTTTATTGATGTGCCATAAATGCGCAAAGTAACCTCCAGTTGACTGTCATGATCAATAAAAACATCTTACTGATGAAGTCCATAAACCTTAACCTATTGCTTAGAAAAGTGCCAAGAAAGACACTAGAAGAGATGTTTTTCTACTATGAAATTGACCTATATCTTTCCTTAATTACTCTCAGTATCTGTGTATTCACAAGATAATTTGACAGGAGGAGAAAGATCTGCTGAGTAAACAAATGCACTGAGTAAATAATCCATGCTTAAATGCTATGCCATTTTAAGGGTCTTCTCATCCATGTTTTGGAGCAGGGTAAAGAGCAAAATCCATTCATTCTTTCCAATGCTGAGTGTCAAGGAGGCGTGTGGATAAGCCACTCTCCATCAAACGCAATATACACAGAGAGACAGGCACATGCATCTGCTCTCTTTGTATTTTCCCTTCCACTTTGCATGCCCTAGAATATTGTTGCAAAGTGCGGCATTCATAGCAGTGCTGAGACATAACCCAGCTCCAGTTGACTATAATTCAAAGTTGTAGACATTTATGTAAATGATGTAAACATGAACACTAGTGGTTGGTATGTACATACACATCAGACACATGAAATTTTGCTCTTCAGAGTACCAATCAGTTGACAGGTGCTTCAGCTGTGAAAAAAAAAATCTTTCAAATGTTAGGTTTGTATGTGACTCTATTATTTTTCGTCTTTCTCTCTAGGCCAGTCTGAGAGGTTCTGCACTAAAAATTAACCCAGTGTAACAATCTCCAAGTAACTGCTTTAAGTCCATGGCTGCATGTTTTCACATAGCACCTTTGTGTATATAAGCCATAGTATATAATTCGAGTTCACTGTGGCTTTTCTGTTTAATATTTCAGCCTTTCTCTATTTTGATAATATGTCCCAATCTTAAGTCATCAAGAAAATTAACTTATCACTGTGAATCAGTAACATGAAAATATTAAGTAAGATGTGTCCCAAAAATAGTTATTTAAAAACCTTCAGTAAATATTTTTTATCTAGTCTGATATTGTTCCAACACAAATCACAGTCATTTCCAGTTCTTCAATTTCAATAACATTTTATGCATTTTACATTCCTGAGCCAATAGTCATATTCACAGCCTTCACTTATAATTTCTCATGAAGAGCCACATTAAATGTTTGAACTAATATTGCTTCATTCTTGTCTAGAAAATAAACTAAGTTTTATAATCTAGCATAAAAGATATTTTTGAAACCCACATGGAATTTTATGGGTTTTTTTCCCCCACTTACCTTTGTATATATAATTTTTATTTGAAAATTAGTTTCAATGTATCTCATAATACTTAAGCTGTACTAATAGACCTGTACTTCTGTGACTCCTTTCTATATACACCACCCTTCTCTGCTCATACCTTTTTTCAAGGCCTGTGTGAGTTCTCAACCAATCATTTTTTAATATTCTTCAATTATATACTCCTATCATGGTGTCATCTTCAGCGTGACAGACTTAATAAAATTAATTGTTATTGACCTGCTATGTCATGTGGCACATCTCTCAGTAGAAAGAGAATCTGATTGCTTCTTCCACAACAGAAATATGCTCTGTTTTGATACCATTACAATACAGTAATTCTAATGTAACTGCCATTACTATTCTCTTATTCAGATTGGCAGTCTTGTCTCGTCCATTTTAATGCATTTTGCCAGATTTTAAACAACTTAGATTTTCCCTATGTCTTTCTAAAATAATTAATTTATATACCTCAATCAATATTTTCCCATTATTTTTAGGTTCCCTTCTTAAGTGATGTCACGGCCCGCTTTAAAAGTGAGCTCT
>NW_010190141.1:0-2581 GCF_000695765.1 Mesitornis unicolor
GGTTTTTTTATTCCTGCCCAATCTTGGGTAAAAACTCCATATGGTGTCTGATTTGACGTATTTACAAAAAGATAGAAAGGTTTTCCTAGATCTGGGAGACTTAATACAGGTGCTTGTACTAATGCTCTTTTTATTTCCTCAAATTTCTGGTCATCCTCAGTAAACCACTTAAACTTGTTACTAGTTACTTTTTCATATAAGAATTTTACTTTTTCACTATAACTTTCAAGTCATGGTCTACAATATCCTAATAACCCCAATATTTGCCGAACCTCCTTTTTCGTTTGTGGGGGCCTCAAGGATAGAATTCCAGACACCCTGTCAGGATCTAGCCTTTTTCTTCCTTTGCTCAGCCAATGTCCCAAATATTTTACTTCTTGTTCTACAAACTGTAGCTTTGATCGGGACACCTTCAATCCATTTTCCCCTAAGAAATTTAATAATCTAATGGTAGCCTCTCGGGGATACTTCAGTAAAAAAATGAACAAACAAAACAACAACAACAACAAACACTCAAAAGTTTCAGATGTATTTTATGGGAACATTCAGGATACTGATTACATATATGGTGGTAAAGTTAAAACTTGGAACAAGAGAAAAAGTGAAAATATTAGTATCATACCAAGCAACTCTGCAGTCTAAAAATCATGAAGTTTTAAAAGTGTAAAATAATGATTAAACTGAGAAAACTAATCACTAAATACACATTAATTTTCAAAGTACATATTCAGCAAGCAGAAATTAGAGTACTGTCATAAATCAAAGCAATTAAAATATTGTCTTAACCATGACAATAGACAAACAATTGTCTGCTAGAGTGTCTTAATCCGACAAAGTGTCCTGGTTTGAGCTAAAGAGAACTAATTCTCTAATCAGTGATTTTACTTTTCAGTTAAGTCTCTTCTAAGTGACTGTACTTTCTGAAACTAAGGGCATGTTTTTACAGACAGTGTCCACTTCTAGTAGCGATAGTGCAAGATGTTTATGGTTGCTGTTAGGTGTGGTATGTAAATATAGCTCTTGCTTATACTTGCACCTCTGAAGACCAAGGCCACTGCTACATCGTGGGTGCCATATTGGGGTGTCCTAAGTGAGGTTTCGCACCTGCAGGGAGGAGTGGACAGGACAGGTGACCCAAAACTGACCAACTAGGTATTCCATCCCACACATGTCATACTCAGTATAAAGCAGAGGGATCGCAAGGGTCAAGCTCTTCTTCTCTTCATCTTTTCTTCTGCCATGGCCAATGTCTGAGCAGAACCCTGCTAGTTCATCTGCCTCCAATCCTGATCTGTGTATTTCTGAATCCAGCTCCCACCTGCTGCTGAGTCCAGTCTGGGACTTTTCCAGTGCCTAGTTCCGCAGAGCCTCTGGTAACATAACAGTCATTGATAGGCAGGGAATTTAATATTGGTTTTGTGTATGTATATTTGTATATATTTAATTATTTTCCTATTTACATTCTCCTTAAATGTTACTGTTATTGTTTCATTAAACCTGTTTTAGTTTTCTTTTCCAACCCATAAGTCTCTTCCCCTTCTGGGGAGGAGAAAGGGGTTAATAGGGAGCATCTGTTAGTCACTTAGTGGCCAGCCCAGTCCTAAACCTCAACACAAGGTCAATAAACTCTACTTCAACCGCAAACTGGAGGTCACTGCAAGTTTCACCACACAGTTCAGATATTTGAATTTTATATGCATCTCCAGATACAGAAGAGGTAAATATTACCTGAAGGTAATGGGGAGACCCTATTATCCACTAAGCTTTGAAGCTTCCCTTTTAAAGAATACAAAAGATTACCAAAATAAGATTCTGTAGGTATTTATTGGTAGTAGAATGGGAGGTAACACTGATTTGTTTAAGAAACAAAAACTATTTCTCAAAGTAGTATTATCACAAATTCTCTCTTTGTTTCTTCAACACCAAGCCCTTTCTGCATCTGAAGGGAACAATTCTGAAGATACAAACACAATGGTCATTAAAAAAAAACCAACTCAGAGTGTAAGAGTATTTGACAGATATAACTTGTGAAATGAAATGCATATCCATGGGTCAAAATAAGGAGTACTAGTTGCATACCTTTGAAGGTTAACTACCAGCTCACAAAAGGACCTGATCATCATTGCTGACAGCTGAGCAAAGACTCATTTCAGTTTGCCCAAAAGCAAGATGACAGGATGTTCAAGAGGAAGATGAAAAAGAGCCCAGAAAACAAGATGTCAGATGTAATCAGGTGTCAGTAAGGTCAAGCAGAACACATTTCTCTAGCAATCTACTCTCACAGAATCACAGAATATTAGGAGTTGGAAGGGACTTCAAAAGATCATCTAGTACAACCCCCCTGACAGAGCAGGATCACCTAGACTAGGTCGCACAGGAACGCGTCCAGGTGGGTTTTGAATGTCTCCAGAGAAGGAGACTCCACAACCTCTCTGGGCAGCCTGGTCCAGTGCTCTGTCACCCTCACAGTGAAAAATATATTCCTTAGGTTCACATGGAACCTCCTATGCTCCAGCTTGCACCCCTTGCCCCTTGTCCTGTCACTGGTTATCACTGCGAAGAGCCTGGCTTCTTCCTCCTG
>NW_010190142.1:0-7480 GCF_000695765.1 Mesitornis unicolor
GATCCTGAACTCCACCATTTCATGGTCACATGAAATGAATTAATGAAATTCAACTCAGAAGAAGACAGCTTCAACTTCTATTCAACTAAAGCATTTGTCTTCCTACTGCCAAATGCTCCCACGCGTTTTTAATAAATTCTGGTAACTCTTTGAACAAACCCATGCAGACTTCTAATTCTGGGTTTCTTGTGTGGTCAAGTGCTGCATGCAGAGGGAAGCACACCACTGCTCCTTCCCACAGAAAGGCAGGGGACCGAGTGGAAAGTGACCTCTGCTCTGAGCAGAGCTGGTGTAGTTTATTATCCTCTTGCAACATTAAAAAAGTTGGACTGACTCTGCCTTACAAGATGACCTGCAGGAAAGTTCCCCAGTGAGAACTGCAGCGGTATTCCCCTGCAGCTGGATGAACTGGCACAACTTTCACCACGGCAAGGAAATGTACACAAGAATTAACAACAGTTCTTCAACACTTCAGTCTTAGATGAACTTCTCCCCCACAGCTCAGTCATTGTGCTGACATGTTCAGAGCCAGGATCCTGGAAACATTGCATGTTTTAGTCAACCGTCATCATCAAGTATTTTTCCAACATCTCTCAAAGCATCATACGGTCCTTTTTTAAGGTTAGAGGACTTCAGCTATCAAAAGGAATTATGCTGAAGTAAATACTGGGAGAAGATATCCAAGATCCTACAGAGAGAGGCTCATACAATGCAGGTTGTAAGCTGCACGTCACCAGAACACGTTATTTGTCCTACCAAGTTTACATATGAAACTCAGCTTACAGCTTTTAGGAATTAGTGCACACCCAATATAACCTATTTTAAATGCTGTTCATCTACAGCTAAAAGCTGCTCCCTTTGCTTTTCCTCAGTTCCCTCACACAAGTTTCCCCAAAAGGTCACCTTGCAGCAGACTGATTTGGTGACATACAGGGGAGAAACAGATGGGGCAAAGGTTCCTTTTCTTGTGCTGTAAGAAGCACAGCTTTGGTATAGTTCGCTCTTCTCCACCATGGTGACAAGCCATACCCAGATTCTTCCTTCAACCTGGTCACTGCAGCTCCAGGGACAAGGACAGGAAGGTGGCCTGTTTGAGGCAAGTAGATGACACAGATTGAACCTGGGGCTAGAGCGAGGACCAGAGGCCATACTAGTATTTTGTTCTTGAACAATAGCTACATATTTCTTTTCAGTAGGACTATTCTGGAAGGGGGACCCAGGGAACTACAGACCTGTCAGTACAACCTTGGTGCCAGGGAAGGTCATGGAACAAACCACCTTGAGTGCCATCACGTGGCACAAGCAGGACAACTAAGTGATCAGGCCCAGCCAGCATGGGTTCAGGAAGGGCAAGTCCTGCTTGACTAACCTCATCTCCTTCTATGACAAGGTGACCTGCTTGGGAAAGGCTGTGGACTTTGTCTACCTCTTTGCCTTACTTCAGTAAGGCCTTTGACACCATTTCCCACGGCATCCTGCTGGAGAAACTGGCTGCACATGGCTTGGACGGGCATACATTTCACTGGGTAAAACACTGGCTGGATGGCCGGGCCCAAAGAGTGGTGGTAAATGCAGTTAAATCCAACTGGTGGTCAGTCACAAGTAGTGTTCCCCAGGGATCAGTACTGGGGCCACTTCTGTTTAGCAACTTTATCAATGACATGGATAAGGGAATTGAGTGCACCCTCAGCAAGTTTGCAATGACACTAAGTTGGGCGGGAGTGTTAATCTGCCCGAGGGTAGGAAGGCTCTGCAGAAGGACCTGGACAGGCTGGATAGATGGGCTGAGAACAGTTGCATGAAGTTCACGAAGCCAGGTGCTGGGTCCTGCATTTGGGTCACAACAACCCCATGCAATACTACAGGCTTGGGGAAGAGTGGCTGGAGAGCTGACTGGAGGAGGACCTGGGGGTGCTGATTGACAATTGGCCGAACATGAGCCAGCAGAGTGCCCAGGTGGCCAAGAAGGTCAATAGCATCCTGGCCTTCCCCTGTACTCGGCATTGGTGAGGCCGCACCTCAAATACTGTGCTCAGTTTTGGGCTCCTCACTACAAGGAGGACATCAAGATGCTGGAGCATGTCCAGAGAAAGGCAACAAAGCTGTTGAAGGGTTTAGAGAACAAGTCTTATGAGGAGCAGCTGAGAGAGCTGGGGTTGTTTAGCCTGGAGAAAAGGAGACTGAGGGAAGACCTTATCACTCTCTTCAACTACCTGAAAGGAGCTTGTAGCAAGGTGGGGTCGGCCTCTTATCCCTGGTAGCTAGTGACAGGACAAGAGAAAATGACCTCAAGATGCACCAGGAGAGGTTTAGGTTGGATGTTAGGAGGAATTTCTTTACTGAAAGGGTTATCAAGCACTGGAACACGCTGCCCAGGGAGATGGTTGAGTGGAGGTGTTTAAAAGACAATGTTGTGCTTAGGGACCTGGTCTAGTGGCAGACTTAATAGGACTGGATTGATGGTTGGACTCGATGATCTTAAAGGTCTTTTCCAAACAAAAGCATTCTATGATTCTATACTCCTTAGCCCTAGCTAATGTATGGCTTAATATGAATAAGAAAGACATGAAGTTCTCAATGAAATGCTGCAACATCATGCTGGAAAAAGTGAGACTTCATGCATAACTGTCAACAGTATGACCAAAATCATCATCATCATGGTGCCCAGTTTCAGTCCAAAAGCAACAGTAAAGATTTCAAGCAAAAATAGACAATTCCGGAAGCATTATTAACCATTATGCCTGGAATTTAGCATTCATCACAGTAAGGTTGCACCTTCAACCTCTCCACTCACACTCTGATCACCACTATAATCTATCACATTGTTCAAACCTAAGTGTCTGGGTGCTGCCAAACAGCATGTCCTATCATCCTTTCTTGCCTTTACTCCTGCAGAAAGTGACAGGAGAGTTCTGATTACCAGGACAGCCTATTCTTTAAATGGTACTTAAAAGTTCAGAAATCAGATTATTCTCACTGCTTTGCTGACAGTATGGAGGCAGCGCAGGAAGTATGCCTACCATCAGAACAATCAATACCATTGCTCACAGAATTTCAGCTTCAAATTATGCCACATTTATCTTCTGATGACTGCAAGGTGAAGTGTTGCCTAGACATGTCATGCTAGAATAAATATCCAATTTGTCCAACCCTGTACAAAAAATTTGTACAAGACGTTCCAGGAACTTCAAGAAAATTCCCAGAAGTTATGAAGCACGTAATTAAAACTTCCTACAGGGCGATTCTCTTCCTAGTCCTTTAGGTCATCAGCTTACCACATAAAAGACACATATGAAATATAAATTTTTAAAAAATCTTCTTTCATTATTTGCATAAAAATTGCATCCACCTTTAGTGTGACTAACCTGTTTAGGTGGAAACCTAGCCACATATTTTAGCAAGAGATTTCCATAAAAGAGGAGCCTAGCTTTGGAAAGCACCTGTTTTGAAATGGAATTTCAACAGTTAGTTCCCAACATTTACTAGCTACCTTTTCAAAACAGTGCTGCTTGCAACTCTATGAATTGCTTACTGCTGTGCTCAGTTGTATAAAGAGGATCTCTAGACCACCAGTGTAAAAACAAAATGTTCTGATTGCCATTTATGATAACTCATACTTTAATGAAATTCCCCCAAATGTTGTACACTGATTTCACAGTATGCTATTCATCAAATTTATTCCATATGTTCGGCCAACAGATGGCGAACACAGCAGTTTTGAAATCGGAATCAAACAACACTTCGCCACAAAATGCAGAAGAAAAGGTCCATTATTTAATAGGAAGCCAGAGACATTATTTATAATAATGGTACTGTGAGAAAGAAATGTCGTACAATGCTCCAGAACTGGCTGATGTGAACAGAAGTTACTGAACATCTGCATAGAGCTACCAGATACTCACTAGTCAGAAAGACAGACTATTAAAAATACCTTCTCACACAAAGTTGTGTAAGAAGACTTAGTATTAGCCTGGGCTTGAGGAGAATGAGAAGCAAACCACGTGCACCCACTCACCTCAACAGCAGCATTTAGTTTCCTGACAGCTACCGAATTTATGTGAAAATCTCACGGACAGCAGAAAGAAGCTTTCAGGCAAAGGAAAGTTGCTTTACAAGATTTAACCTTTTCTACATCAGGAGGATTATGAAAGCAGGATGGAGAGGCACACACTTGCTGGACAAGGCTGCCCTCTACTGATGTTCAATTCCAGTTTTGTCAGTCACTTACCACTGCAGGAGCGTTCACCACCGAGAGATTGTAACCGTAAAGGAAAGATGACCCAAAAGCACCAGTTAAAGAGGCTACGATGAGACTCCCAGACCAATTCTGAAAAACAAAGAAAAGATGTAGCTATTGTTAGTATACTTTAAATTAATGTACCTCAGGTTTTTAATGCTCCTTACGCTATCTTGCATAGCTCCTGGAGGCAGATCTCCTTGCTGCAGAATAGTGCTCTGAAACTTTTCCACTTGCTGCAAACTGATGAATGGTAAATTTGAAGTGACAGCATCTTTGCTAATATTTATCAAGGTGTAAGTGAACATCTGAGCTTCTTTCAACCGCATAGATTTTTGCTGCAAGCACCTCATCAGACCCCGCACCAAAACGTAAAATGCTGAAGCAGACTCTCAGCAAAGGAAACCATTGGCAACACACCACTAACACAATGAAGCAAGGAGTAGCATACGTGTTATGCAACAGGCCTGCGGGTGAGCCTCTGACTCCCATAAGAATTAGTAAAACTGTGACCCCCCAAAATAAAATTATGTCTACAAACTAGGTTTTGTAATCCAAATGCAAGTTTCCAGCAGTAATTTGCTGCCACACACACATATACAAACACACTCCAGCAGAGATGCCATTTGCCCTTCTTCATCAGTGACATACCTGTAACTCCCCTTCTCAGCTATCCTTCCTCCATCCCCTCATCTGTTTTTAGCACACCTCTGCTAACCACCTCTTCTTCCACATCAGCTGTTGAATAAAAGGACTACTTAGATACTGGACTTTCAGTCATTTGATTTGAGAGATTTTGCATTTCAGAGTCCTTTCCACCTTCCCCAGTATTACTTTCTACCACTCGGTTCTCCTGCTGCATTACAGAGAGGCAGAAGTGACCACTGCCATTCCCAAGTTCATGTTTTGGTGGCTGGTTGGTTGAGAACATTATTTTGTAGACCATGGAAAATAACTCACCTTTCTTGACTTCTGAGTACATTAAAATGAATGGCTTTTTAACAGGTTTTGATATTTATTTATTTTTTCTTAACTCTGCTAAGAATCTGGCATTCCAGGTACAGGTCGTTGTCATTTTATATCCTGCCTCATCACTCACTGAAGCTTCAATCCTTTCAAGAGGAGGAAGACCTGCCTAAGGAGGCCTAATAAACTCAACTTCAGTTACATCACTTACAGCAGATAACAGGTTAATGAAACATTACATTCTGTCAACTACACAAAGCTGTATGTTCACTTTGGAAAATGAAGATTTGGAGCATGAACGAGGTTTCTGTAACCAGCACATGGCACTGCAGCAGTGATGAAGAACCAGAACGAGCTCCACCAGCCTCAGGACAGGCACAGCAGGGCAAACGAACACACTTTCATTGCTAGCATGTGCCAGAGCTCACATTTCCACAATGTCATTGCGGGCTCGCTGTGATCCACAAAGAAGGGCTGAGATGCTTGGGTGTCAGGGCAGCGACCACAGCGTACAGCTCAGCACACACAGGGTGTGCCATGCTCTGCAGGTGCCACTCCTAAGGGCTCAAAACATGCCCTGTAGGACAGCCAAGTGTTTTTAACTTCTTCCACATGATGTGGGAACTCTTTAAGGGATTACACAGTTCATTAACCAGACTGTTCTCAGTCAGGTCAGGAGGAAGCGTTCAGGAAGGAAAAAGCCCCATGTATGAAATATATCCCACTGAGTTCATTACATAAGCCAAATGCAATTTATTATTATTAGCCAGCTTCTTAAAATTAATCTGCCACACACACAGAGTTTTGCACCATTACTTGGGTAGGAAAAAGTTGAAAATATCACCACAAGCTAAATAAAGCCTGTGTCAAAATTTCTAGCTCTTGCTACCAAATCTTTGTATGCATATGGCAGGTTCATTTTAAGAAGCTGGCTAATGGTGCCAATTATTTCACCACTATGCACAAGTGTTCCTACACTTAGGAGGGATTGCTACGACTTTGAACTAATGACACAGAATATTCCTTGAGGTCTACCAGGCTGCTCCCAGTGGGTTCGCAAATGATAAGCGCGAGTTCACAAGTGCTATGTGGTAATCTGGAGGCAATATTGATAAAGGGCTCTGCTCCAACAGTGCATCAGAAAAATCCCATCAGAAGAATCCTGCAGACAAAATTATTTGTACCATGCAGCCTAGCATTTATTAAAAACTCCAGTGAATGTTTAAACCTTTCAGCACAAGCAAATTATATACACATGAGGCTAAGTGGAATATAATGCAGGACAACTCTCAGAAGTGCTGCCAAATTAGAAAACTCCATATCCACTTTATTTTCAAGTGTTGCAAATAGCTGGGTTTAGAGCCTACTTCAATATGAAGAATTTTTCATGTATACAGCCTGCTGCAGAAAACTGCAGACTTATTCAATTCAGAGTTTTACAGTTCTTGGAACACGAACTTCAACTTCTCCATGACTTGTCTCCTCATACACTGTTTTAAATATTTGTTCAGGCTTCAGCAACACCAGATAAAAGACAAAAGCACAATGAAGCAAGAACGCAAAAAAAAATCAAACTGTAACTCAGAAAAATATTAACCCTGTGGCAACACTAACACAAGGAAAGGAAGAAAAAAACCCAATGTGTCTTACAGTGATCAGGAAACAAGAAGGTGACCACGCCTCCCGCATAGGTGTTCCTTTACCGCCAGCCGTGTGCTCATGCATTGCTGCCGTCAGCACAAGGGCAGGCAGGTGTGACCGTCACCACAGCAGTAAGTGTTCAGTCAGGAAAGCTGCACGTCAGCTCACAGCACAGCCCTCCAGATACCTGAGAACTGCTCGTTTGTGGAATTCCACAGTTTTGGTCTTATCACAGATCCCCGGTCACCATGCTCTGGAAGATGCTTTCCCCAACTCCCATCTTTGTCCAGCATAGCATTTGTGTCAGCTACAATGAGCCTTGAATTGTAGTTTTCTAAGTGCATGTCAGTGTGCATTTCAGTTTTCAAAATACAGTTTAGAATATTGTATTTCGGTTAGTTACAACCCTTAGATTAAAACATGACTGTAAGTGTACATAAGTAAGTTTCAATACCCTAAAATAGATATTGCTAATACTTTCTGTTGATCTTAGGAACCTGGATTATGGAGCACCTTACGTGACACCTTTAACGGGATCCAGTTTTCGGAAAGCACCCAGTACCAAAGCAACCCCGAGCTCGGAGAGCGGCCGTGCCCCGTCCAGCCTTGCCGCACGCCGGGCGCTCCCGGCAGGTG
>NW_010190143.1:0-274 GCF_000695765.1 Mesitornis unicolor
TATTTTCCAGAGGATAAGGCTAAGTTTTTCAGGTTTGTTTTTAGAAATACATCCTTCAGAATTTTAATTGTAATAATTGTGGTTCACTGACTCCTGTCACAGTTGGAATGGAACCTGGGCGTGCTGGTTGACAGTCGGCTTCACATGAGCCAGCACTGTGCCCACGTGGCCAGGAAAGCCAATGGCATCTTGGCCTGGATTAAAAACAGTGTGACCAGCAGGTCCACGGAGGTGATTATCCCCCTGTACTTGGCAATGGTGAGGCCGCACCTCG
>NW_010190143.1:619-32581 GCF_000695765.1 Mesitornis unicolor
GTGGTGGAGTCACCATCCCTGGATGTATTTAAAGAGCGGGTAGACGAGGTACTTAGGGATATGGTTTAGTGGGTAGACAGGAGCGGTTGGACGTGATGATCTCAGAGGGCTTTTCCAACCGAGCGATTCTGTGATTCTGTGGAAGTGTAGCTTTTCTTGTTAAACCTTATTTTTGAGTGGGAAATAGCAGTAGTCTGGAGGAAGCAGTTGTGGTACAGTCTGTGGGTCTCAACTGGAATGTGAGAAGTTGCCTGGATCTGAGACTTCCTCTTTCTGATAGAAAAGGAAACACTGTTTGTACAAATGAAGGGACTTTAATAACATGAATATGCTGTGATCTTTCATAGAGAAACATTTTCTGTTTCATTTAAAGTCACATTGTTTGGATTGGTGGAACAATTCTTCATAATTTTCAAGTGCTGGGTGGTTTTGGGCTGCTTCCAGGGCTCCCTGGTGTGTGATAAACTGCTGACTTTGGGCGTTGTGTTTTGCTGTGTGATAGATGAACGGCTGCACCGTTTCTCTGCGTCCTAAATTTTCTCCCTCTAAAAAGAAAAAACCTGACTAATCCTTCCCTTTTTCTGATGGCAGCTGTACATTGAAAAGACTTTAACATGTTCTGAAATATTTCCTCCTCTGTGCTGCAGCTGCATCGAGTCCTGGAGCCACCACATCTCATCACTCAGTGAAAAAAGATGTTGTGTTCAGACTGTTGTGTGCAGCGTGCGTTCCACAAACCAAAGATACGTAGATCAATACGAATATTTTTGTCAATCCCATGCTATGAATTAGTACCCTAGTTAGGTTTTAACATATGTGGGGTGAATGCTAGTTTGCAGCTTGCCAGATCTATAGATGGAAAATAAAAAAAAGCTACACAGGTTCCAATTCCCATTACCATTTGGTTGATAGGCGCTGGAATGACCTTCTAAACTGTGCAGTGATAATTGCCTATTTTACATAATGTATAAGGAGTACTCACAGAGATGGAACATGTATTAGATATCATTGTCTGGGAACTAATAAAAATGTAAAGCCATTCTATAAATAGCGCAGATAGGCTCTAAAGGGAAAAATGAGCAAATACGCTTAGGCAAATCAAAGGATGATGACTATTGCTGTGGCCATCGCTGTGTGTTTAATGTCACAGCAGCCCATAGACGGTGTGCGTTGGCAAGTGGCATGGCACTGCAGTAATCGATCTAGAGAGGAAAACTGAGGGTCCAACGTCCCTCTGTGTTTCGGCAGGTTTTTCAAGCTAGGTCAAACCTTGGCCTTGTTATTTGGGCAGGACATAACTTGGGAGTTAGGAGTGCAGCTCTCAGATAGCTTTGTCTGGAAGGAATCCAGCTTTGCAGACTGCCATGTTGCTTCCTGGCACAAACTGAAGAACAGAAAATAGAGATGATCTGGAGATTTGCTCCAAAAGTGCTTTTCCAATCAAATCTGAAATGCTACTCATAGAATTACATGGAGCATCGATAGTCTTTTACCCCAGGTTTATGATCTTGGCATCAGATAGAATATCGTAATGAGTTATTTTAGGGATGAGTGGAAGTTCTAGTGGGCAGACAGGGAATCAAGAGATTTGTGCATTAATGTACTGAAAACTGACACTTATGACTTGTGTTTGTATATGCTCTGTCTCTCAAGATTAAGTGCTAAACTCATGAGAAAGTTTCTATTGGCCACTGTATTGGGCTGCATGGCAAGGTTTTGGGAGCAGGGCCTGCAGAGGTGGCCTGTGTGAGAAGAAGGCAGGAGCTGCCCACTGTGTACGCAGGGTTCCAGCTCACTCCAAAACGGACCCACCACTGGCCAAAGCTGAGCCCATCGGCGGCACTGGTGACACTTCTGTGATAAGGTGTTTAAGAAAGTCTAAAAAACACGGTGCAGCAGTTGTGAGAGAGGAGTGTGAGAAAAATGTGTGGGAATCGACTCTGCAGACAGCAAGGCCAGTGAAGAAGGAGGCAGAGGAGGTGCTCCAACTGCCAGAGCGGAGATTCCTCTGCAGCCCATAGCGAAGACCATGGTGAAGCAGGCTGTCCCCCTGCAGCACGTGGAGGATCATGGTGGAGCAGACACCCACCCTCAGGCTGTGGAGGATCCTGCACTGGAGCAGGTGGATGTGCCCTGAAGGAAGCTGCAGCCCGTGGAGAACCCACACTGGAGCAGGCTCCAGGCAAGAGCTGCGTCCCCTGGAGAAGAGGCCACACCAGAGCAGGTTTTTGGCAGGAACAGCAGCCTGTGGGAAGGACACGCACTGGAACAGTTCATGAAGTTATGTATCCTGTGGGAGGGACCCCATGCTGGGGCAGGGGAACAGCGTGAGGAGGAAGGAGCAGCACAAAGTGTTACAGATGGACTGCGAACCCCACTCCCCGTTGTCCTGCACAGCTCAAGCTGGGGAGGAGGTAGAAGAATTGGGACCCCAGTTGAGCCTGGGAAGAAGGTTTTGTTTCTCATCTTCCTACTCTATTTTTAATTGCCATTAATTTAAATTCATTTCCCCAGGCTGAGTCTGTTTTGCCCATGAGGGTAATTCGCAAGCTCTCTCCCTGTCTATCTTGACAAATTGGCTTTTTCATCTTCTTTTCTCCCCTTGCCCCGTTGAGTAGGGGGAGTGAGAACAGCTCGGTGGGCGTCTGGCCGCCAGCCATGAACTGCCCACTGCAGCGAGGACGCAGACAGACCTCAACTTCTGCGAGTTGTCTCCGCTCCAAGTTCCCTGAAAGTGCCGGGATGGTGGATGAGCTAATTCAGCAGTTTGGTTTTTCGTGTTGGGATGATGCTGCGCTCACGTGGTGCTGTTTACCAGCACGGCCCAGAGCAGTGACTTCCAGCAGGGCTGAAGACAAACAGTGGTGACATCTGCTACAGGCGCTGTAAATCCGGGACGGGATGTCTGAATGACGCTGTCCTACATTTTCCTCTATGTGCTGCTAGATATAATCTGTCCATGTTAAAAAATAAATAAGCTTGTCCAAAAAAACCCCTTCTTAACGCTTCCAACTAGTGAGCTACAGTAATAGGTTTTGAAACAGTATTCATTGGTGTGCCAGTGGAATTTCTTTGAGCAGTTTTAGCTGGTGTTAGAACTGCTGGAAACATTACTGCCATTAGGAAAACTCAACAAATTCTCTTTTGCATCGTAGCTACAGAAATGGCTTGATACGGGAAGTTTTTAGAAGAGAGAATTGAATTGGGCTTAATAGGAAGACACTTGAATGTGAGATAGTTTTGGTGCGGGCAAATGGGTGGAGGACACAACGTTCATTTGACGTAGCTAGAACATTCCTGATAGAATTGCTATTTAATAGTTGGTTTGGGCTTTGTTTATTTGACTGAGGTTTGTTTCTTGGCAGTTTCTGATTCCTTTTCAACTTATAACAACTTTTCTGCAGTATTTTTTAATGAGCTTCCCTTCCCCAACCTATTTTTGCCTGCCTTTTGCCTGTCATGCAGCTGTCATCAGTTGAGTTCATAAGTTTTCTTATTAGCAGGAAAACAGTTCTTGCCAATTAAAAACTAAAACTAAAAAATAATCTTTCAGTTTCGAGAATAAATTATTTTAATATGAAGATGTTACAAAATTGCTGTAACATGAAAACTATTTCGGTTCTCTCATTATTTTGAATTATTTTTTTCCCTCCGCAATTAAAACAACTGCTGATGAGGTTTTTTTCCCAAGCCATTATTTTTCATTCTGAGAGAAATCTGAAAAGTCCTTCAATTAAAATTTGCTCTAAGTCTTGTAGTCCCATGTGGAAGGCTATACCTATTTGGTGTTGTATTTAAATAAACGTAGAAGCTTGAACTTAAAATACTGATGGTTAAATGATGTCTCTGGGAACTGCCTGGTACTGGAGTACTAATGGCGTAGTGATTTTGCTGAGAAATAGTTACTTCTGAGGTCTAAGAAGATGAAATTAGTTTGTTTATGGGCTTTCTGATGTTCAGAAAGTTACTTACGCTTAGGTAGACCCCTTGGCACTAACTTTTGGAACAACCTTTTATGTCTTATTTCTTCTACATCTTTCTAAGTCTGTGCAGTTGCTTTGCCTCTATGGAAATGTCCATGTTTTCCTTAGGCTTTTGATTTCTTTTTTTAAATTCAACACTATGTGTATGCATGCAGATATAAAATACTGTGGATCTGATGTGCAGGTGTGAGGGATAAAAACAGGTGCAAAGCAGGCAGTGGGAAAGCTGGCACTCCGATCTGATGGAGTGAGTTGTGTTACAAGAGAGTGAGAACTTAGAGCAGCTCAGTAGTTTTTTCATTTCTTTAATTTAATCCTGGGGTTGCTTACCTGTAGGTTCGTGCATTAAAATATATATAGTTTTAAAATCCCTTTCTTTTAGCTTTAGGTCCCTTACTGATGATGACCCCTGCATGCTTTAACTTGACAGCTGATTATATTGTGGCAGTTGTATACATCATCCTCTTAAAATGCTATTCCCTAAATAATACATTATGCTCCATCTCTCCAGTCTCTTTTTCAAATTATTTACATTTGTGCTTTTCATTCGGTACGACTTGTAAATTGTCCCTCTTCTGCTTTCTACTCTCAGGAGGTGTTATGTTACCAGAAAGCAATGACACAGGTCAGTGCCTCTTCAAGGTGTGTTTGGTGCAGGTTGCAGTGTCCTGAGCTCAGCCACAGCGGTTGGGCCGTGCATCCATCGGCCCCAAAACTCTGGCTGCTGTGACTGTGTGTTACAGCCTTTGCTTGCACCCACAGCGTCTGAATAGATTTGGACCGCTCAAAGCAACAGAAACCTTTCATTACATTCCCACCAAAGATTTCTGATTTAGTAAAACCTGATTAGCTGGACTGCAGATCCATACATTTGTCCTGTCACTCCATGAGAATCTGTTTATCTGCCAAAAAAGTGGCTTAGTTTGTGTTGGAGCCTGTGATTCAGTGAAATGCCGTCTCAGCTCAGTGGCACCTGGAGAGTAATGGCTGTTTGCGGTGGTGTTTTGATTGCAGGGAGAACTTCCCTCGGGACGTGCATCCAACTCATTTTTCAGAGAAATCTGTCAACAACGCGTCTGAGATAGCTTGAGTGTTACCCTGGGCTTAAACAGCCTGTTGTACCTCAGCTACAAAGCACTCTCTGCTTTTATTTTTATACATTTTATAGCACATTGCCACAATAATGAGAACTGTTGGTTCCTGTTGTCAATTTTGAGGCTTGATGTGCTCTTCCAAGACAGTGGGTGTTGGCAAATAAAGCGTACGTGTGAGTAATTTTATAGTGTTTGGTAGCTACACCCCTTGTGTTTTCTATGCCAGGGAAGAAAGTGAGGCATGAAAGGAGGGGGAAAAAAGCAAGCAGAATTTCTAGACTAAGTACAGTAAAATTTGTACATGTACAACACACACCAAAAGCTGTTCTCTTTACTGCGGATTATATGAAAATAAGTTGAAAATTCTCCCTCTCTCTTCTCCCAGCCTTAATGTAGGCTGAGTTGTTTGTAAATTCTTTCAAGGACTTGCTGCCATAACAAGATGTTTGCTGTTAAATCAAGTAATTTAAAAAATATACTAAAAAAGAGGAAGCACTTGATAATTTTCACTCACATTCAGACTTATTTGTGTGATGGCAGATGACAACTGTACTTGTGCTGAAGAGGGAGGAGTTGATGCATGGCTGTTGGATTTTCATCAAGTTTGAAGCCACTGGAGTGGTTTACTCTTAATCCTTCCAAAACGCTGTAACTGAAGCAACATTTGCTGTGTTCTACCTCTTCATTCCCTGTCCTATTTGCTAAAACTTTTGGGATACCTTCGCAGAGATGCTGCCTTGGTGTACTGCATTATGGGTCCTTGTTTCAATGAGATACTTCAGCTTTGTTTATAGTCACAGCAGAAATGCAAAGTTGGGTTTTGAGTGTGTACTGAAGAAATATCTCCAGTGGTAAGGTAAGAGAGAAGGCAAAATTCATAGCCAAGATACATTTTTCCCTTGTGAGTTTTTTTTGGTTTAACTTCACTGATGAAAATTTCAGGCTTGAACTTGTTGGTCTTTCGTGTGAAGGTGATGAATTTTAGAATGAGTGCTGCGCCTCATGGGAAGGTTTCCTGTCTGGCCACCATGGCTACTTCTGTAAGTCAAAAAGAGAATTAAAGACAATTTAGGCACACCAAGTGCTTTGTCTAAGATGTTTTCTGTCTGCAGCTGCTGGCTGTAGTTAGAGCTCAAGGCTCTTCTTGTGAAGTGCTGAGTTCTGATGTTTTGCTGATGTCGGGGTAACCAGTCAGCCCTGTTCCTCCTGCACAGATGGGAACTTGAACCCTTCCCAGAGTGCTGAATATCCCAATTACTTGTCTACAAGCACAGTGCAGACAGTGGGTGGATCTAATCTTAAATCTCAACTTGTGCTTCACTGAGCATGGTCATGCTGTTCCTGTCTTCTCTAACAGAGAGGACCGCCTGTGTCTGCCCGTTTTGGGAGGATCCTGTACCGGGTTCCTGGGTGCAGCTCCATTGGCTCAACAAAGTCTTGACTCGGGCTTTTGGTTCTGTGAGGTACAGAGAGCCTGCAGAGGCTGGGAGCAATCTGTTTGGAATGGAATAGGTTACTGAGCGGGACTGAAAGCCAGGAAAGGCTTTGTTTGTGTATCCTAGAGCTAATCCTTGAAACTCGGAATAGGTGCTGCTGAGGTGTTGTGTCAGTGCTCAGGTTGGATGAAGTAGACTTTCTTCTGTGTATGAAGTCCAGAAATGCTTTTTAGCCGATTCAAAGCATTTTCTGCTGAGATGTGACAGTCTACGAGAAAAGGTCAGATTTTTCTGTTTGTGTTTTTTTGTTTTGTTTAAGAGAGCATAGTGGTAAAAAAGTGAAACTTCATTAATAGGTTTACAGCATCTTTGGCTTCAGCATTAACAAATAAAGGTATTTTTTGCTTGATACCTGTGCAGAAGGCCTAGATTAGAATTAACCTTGTGTTTGTCTTGTAACAGAAGCTTCTTCAGGTCTTTGCAGCGTGTGCTTGTAGCTCTTCACCTTCTGACAGTAGTGAAATAAAAGTATTGATTTCGAGAGAAGTAGCATTGAAAACTTGACGGTAGATTCGTAAGTGTTTTTAAGGTACTTCACTGTTTGTAATCTTCCTGTAAACCAGTGAAAAGAAAGTATTAATGATGTGTGTTAGCACACTGATTACTAAAGCCACTGCTTCCATGCAACAGCACAATAAATGAATAATCAGCTTTTGAAGTGAATACTGGATCCAAAGGATGAGCCAAATGGTACAGTTTGCTCTGATCTCTCACTTGAAGTAGGAGATGTAGAACCTCGGTGGAGAATTCAGTTCTGGTTAGCGCACATTATCCTTTAAAATCAAATATTCAAACAAAAGCCTTTCAATGTTTGTTTTGTGGTCCTGTACTACTGCAGTTTTGTGTTTGCGTCTCAGTAATAACACGATCTGAGCACTGACTCTGCTCAACTGAGACCTCCCACCTCCCTGGCAGAGGTTGGGGAAAAACCCCAGACTTTCATGTCAAATTGTCCTAAGGTTTATGGACAGATTGAATCTAAAAACTAATTAGGTGTTACATCTAGAAAAACAGAACTGACATAAAGGTGATGGGTATAACGTACCCAGAAGGTTTATCTTACTGCTACAATGTTTTGGGGGTAAACAGCCACACAGTTTCAGGGATTAATCTTTTGGGATTTAGTTTTAGGTTTTTGTTTGTTTGTTTTCTTTTTTTTCCTTTGAGTTCTTTTAACCAAACTCGAGAGTTGTTTTATATTAATAAATATTTTAGCTGATGCAAACTCCATGGATGCTAACAAACTTGGAGTAGGAACTGGCTCAGGTTGCCCAGAGAAGCTGTGGATGCCCCCTCCCTGGCAGTGTTCAAGGCCAGGTTGGACGGGGCTTTGAGCAGCCTGGGCTGGTGGAGGTGTCCCTGCCCATGGCAGGGGTTGGACTGGATGAGCTTTAAGGTCCCTTCCAACCCAAACCATTCTATGATTCTATGAAATATGTACTGGTATTGCTAAATATGAACATCCCTTGATTTCATTGTGGTGGATGTTCCATTGGGCTTTACTGCAGCCACTCTGCTGTGTTTTCCCTCAGCTTGAGGCTGGGACCTGAAGAACCGGGGACCGTTCCGAGGTCCCAGTTCCTGTTTCGCATGGGAAATGCCATGGCTGTTTACTTGGTTTTGTTTACCAGGGCTCAATCAGTGAAACTGAAAACAACAGGAGCTGCTTGTCTGTCACTCACTTCCTTTCCTCGTAGCAAGGATGAAGAAACTGATAGCGTTTTCTTCCTCAGTTTCTGTTGCTGCTCAACAAACTTGTTTACCCTTCATTTGGCTGTCTCTCATTCATAAATGGGCCCTTCATAAACCCCCTTATAGGCGTAAAAAGCATGGATATAGCTCTGCATGACACTTAAGACCATTTCAGATGTTCAGAGGGGATTTCAGTCTTTTTTTCCCTCTCCCAAATTTAATTTTAATTTTCAATTGAGTGAATGACAGGTATTTAAGCAGCTGATTACTCAGATTTTTTCAAAGCAACTCTACTTCATGCTGTGTATACATGACTGATATTATAAGCAGGCAGGTATCTAAATTTGCCTTGATGTCTTCCTGCAGACTTACTCAAACTTATCATAGAGTCACCACGAGGAGGTTTAGTGTCATAGGAGCTTCTTGGTGCCATTCAGACTTTTCATAGGATTTACTTAGAGGATCCTATTTGTACTTAGGGAATTACTGCAGTTCAAATGTTTTATCTGCTCAAAGATGAATAGCCCAGAGACAGAGCCACTGAAGAAAGCTGTTCAGCTCTGGTGAACAGAGCTGTAGCATGTAACTCTCACTCTTCTAATATGTTAAGGTTATAATTATAGTTGAATACAGAAGGGCCTCACAGCTCCTCTGTAACTGGTACCGTGACTCCTGATGGTTCCTTCAGTGGTCACTGTGGTAGGTGGAGGGACCTTAGATCGACACCACATGTAGATCACAACAGCCTGCCCAGGAGCCTATAGTAACTAATGTAACGTACTTTTGCTGAAATAAAGCAAGAAATACTTTTGTATCCTCCCAGAACTCTTACAATAATTAAGATTTTATTGTCTTCTTGTGAAACTGAGCTTAAAGCATCAAAATAAATCCTAAGGTGTCTCCATGCAGAGGCTGTGCCCAAAGAGGCAGAGCACTCACTTGGCATCTGGGAGGCTCAAGTTGAAGCAGGGACAGCGGCTGAAGGTTGTTTTTTTGTCACGCTTTTGGGGAAAGACCAGATCCCTGGGTACCTCGTGATGTCCCTTCAGGAGAAGGCAGGAAAAAAGAACATCTGGAAGTGTATATGTAGCCGGTAAGTAGAAGCTGGTACTATCAGTGACTGCTCATCTGCCGCTTGTTTGCAAACATTTCCTACACTTCCTTTCCTGTGTTGAGCAAGGTCCAGGGAGGTTTCTGTACATCAGCCGTTGAGTAACAGCGTGGGCACCGGGCAGGCCCAGGGGAGCTGCTTCTTCCCCTGATGCTGGTAAAGTTTTACTTTTGCCACCTTTAGTCAGGGCTGGTGTTTTTCTGAGCTGGCTTGGAGCTTTTTAGTCTCATTAACTGGCAGAACAACCATCTACTGCAAAAACAAACCCTCCTTTTCTTCCTGTTTTAATCGGTTAAATTGGCTGTGTAATTAAATGATGAGTTAGACTCTGTGTGTCCGAGTATTCAGAGATTGTCTGTGTAGGGGAACAAACCTTTTTTATTTTAGCCAGTAAAGTAGTACAAGTATATATGGGGTTTTTTTTGTAACTGGAGAACTTTTGTAACTTCTCCTGTGTGGCCTGGTCTGGGTGATCCTGCTCTGGCAGGAGTTGGACTGGATGAGCTTTCAGGGTCCCTTCCAACTCCTGAGATTCTGTGATTCTCCAGCCTTAGAGAAGAAATGGAGCGGCTTCCTCACAAAATGAAGAGCCCCTCTCAAAAACTTCTCCCAGAGTCTGCACGAGTGTTGTTTTGGTGATGCTCTAAGCTGGGAATAGACTTCGCATCTTTAATGCAGAGTTCTAAAATATAATTATTGTTTGCTCCATTAATTTTGACTAATGCTGAGATAAAAATGATTAATCAGGAGACTTAACATAATTAGTGCAGTGCAGCATCTGACTACTTAAATCTAAGTCTGTTAGTGTGAGAAGCATAACTCTTCGTATGAAATGTTCTGGTTTGTGTCAGAATCTAAAGTATTAGAACCATTTTACTGTTTAAATTGATCCTGCAAATCTTGGTGCTGTGAAAACATTCACGGCCTGCTACTAATGAAGATGTACAGTACAGGAAACCTGAAATTATGGCTGAAATTATGTCAGAATTTCAGATAATGTTTTAAAGTGTTCTTTTGATTGATGTTGCTGGGAAAAATGATTTGTCCGTGTCACCCTGATGTGTGGCATTGGGAAAACAAAGAGGAGATTTATTGCAGAGAGCGGTTATGTTCAGTCTTGCTGAAGGATGGTTTTGCTTGTGTGTTTAGTAGCCTGTCACGCTTAAAAGAAGTATGAGTAGCAGCAGTGTGCAGAAGGAATATTTTAGTTTTCAAAAGCCTCTGGGGACTGCAGATACTTTTAAAGTACAAGGGATCCAAAAAATGGCATTTTTCAGCTAAATTTGCTTATAAAGTTGTCATCGACACCCGAAGAGGTGCTTGTGTGGAAAGGATGACATTAGGTTGAGGGTAAAAATCCTGAAATATTAATGCTCTTTATCTGCTGGTGCTGTTTCTGTGGTCGAGTGTCTGATCTTGGCACGTAATACGGCAGCTGATTTGCAGCATATTTTATGAAGACATTAATGATAAAGGCTAGGACTAGTACTGGGAAAGGTCATGGATTTCAAGAGGAGTGTGGGAGGAATACTCCTGGGCTGTGGATGGAAGGATTACATGGTACAGTGGGATCATTTCTAGCCGCAGTAGGAGTTCCAGGAAATGTAATCTTTAGTGGAAGGCTGTAAAACGATTGCCATGTAGAAGCAAACCTGCTGTGTTTTGCCATGACGGCTGTGTCTTTGTCATTTCTTTGCTGCTGGGTTGTAAACAAGGCTTCCTCTATCTCGTTGAGCAGTGGAAGCGCAGACCTGCTCCGATCACCACTGGAGCAGCTGTTCGTAGGGCTGACGTGACTTCAGTCACCGTAGTGTTCACATCTCCTGAAATGTACAGGTGAACAACTGCTTTGTAATGGCCGTGATGCTGCTCTTTCATAGCAGTGAGGAAAGAGAAGATGAGTAATAAACTGATGCCAACTGCACTCTTGGGAGGGAGAGCAAAGGACAACTTCAGCTCAGACATGAGACATTCGCTGGTTGCTGCACAAGCCGGACCAGTCTTTGCACGCTGGCAACCCCAAATTACACCCAGCCCAAGCCTTTACATTTAAGTCTGTCAAGAGCTGCCATAAATATTTTGGATTGTGTTGACAGGGTCCTGGGCAGGAGAGTGTGTTGTGTGTTGTGGTGGTTTTTTCCCCCCTTTCAAGAAAGGAGCATTGTTCAAAATTGGGTTTACTCTTTTCAGCATAGCTCGTTGCAAATTAGCAATTATGGTCGCTTCTGGCTTTGCTGCTCGTTAAATTAACCTTCAGCAAATTAATTATCTGCTGGCTCATGACTGCACACACACCACTCTGTACAATGGAATTACGGAAGAACCCTGCCAGTTCTTGTCACTCCACTTTGTAACCCTCGTGGTGACGTCCACAAGGCTCCACAGCGAGGTGGGGACGTGAGCGCTCAACTGCAGCGTCCAGCTGGGTTAGTTGTGGGCATAGCCTTAGAGATGACTTCAGTTTAAGGTGCACTTATTTATATGAAACATGTAGAGTAAAATAATTAAGACTAATTAAATGGCTAAGTTGGACTTTATTAGATTAGGTTATTTTTCTGTTTTATTGCTGGTTTGGCCTGAATTTTGTTCTTTCGGTGCTTTATTAACTTATATGTGTTAGTGAGGCTGCTTTATTATAGAATCACAGAATCGCTCGGTTGGAAAAGACCTCTGAGATCATCACGTCCAACCGCTCCTGTCTACCCCCTAAACCATATCCCTAAGTACCTCGTCTACCCGCTCTTTAAACACAGCCAGGGATGGTGACTCCACCACCTCCCTGGGCAGCCTGTTCCAGCCTCTGACGACCCTCTCAGTAAAGAACTTCCTCCTTAGCTCTGACCTGAACCTCCCTTGGCACAGCTTGGTGCCGTTTCCCCTTGTTCTATCCCCCATCACCTGGGAGAAGAGACCAGCACCCACCTCTCTACAAGCTCCCTTGAGGCAGTTGGAGGTGGTGATGAGGGCTCCCCTCAGCCTTCTCTTCTCCAGGCTAAACAGCCCCAGTTCCCTCAGCCGCTCCTCATCAGGCTTGTTCTCCAGAGCCCTCCCCATCCTTGTGGCTCTTCTCTGAACACGCTCCAGAATCTCAACATCCTTCTTATAGTGAGGGGCCCAGAACTGAACACAGTACTCGAGGTGCAGCCTCACCAGTGCCGAGTCCAGGGGGATGATCACCTCCCTGGCCCTGCTGGTCACACTGTTTTGAATACAGGCCAAGATGCCATTGGCTTTTCTGGCCATGTGGGCACAGTGCTGGCTCATGTTAAGCCGACTGTCAACCAAAGTAAGTCCTTTAGTCAACTGCTGCTTAAAAGCGAGGTAGTAAGAGCAGTTGATTTAAATTCTTTGCAATGTATGTTAGACTCCTAAATTCAGGCTTCGTGCTTTGACACAGGCTCCCTCTGTGGAATATTGCTTAGCAGGGCTGCCTTGGTTTCCCTGCTCTTGCTTTGAGCCCTTTGGGGATCATTTAAAAATTGTTTTGACATAGCTTTTAGTAGCAGTTAATTCTACTAATTTCCAAAGTGACCTTTTTCCTTTGGTGGCCGCAGTGGCTCACAGGGGGTGTTGCAGAACTGCAGGAATCCTGCTGTAGTGAGACTTGATTCTTCATTAAGATGAGAGTTCATTCTTGTTTCTTCAGGCTAGTGAAATCCTCACTTTTCCATCTTCCACCTGTTAGTGTTACTCCTCAGGCAGTAACACTACAACAGGTTCTGCTCTGAAGAAATGCTGATTTTTTGTTTGTTTCTTAAGGGAAGAAGGGGTGGATGTGTTTGTTTTGCTGTTGGAGTGTGTTTTTTGGGGGCAGAGTATAGCCAGATATATGGATTTTACAAATAATTTCACTCTGTCTTAACCTTTTTTTTTCCTTCTGAATGGACAGAAATTTCATTTAACCCAAAATCTTCCCTTTTCTCTGTGTAAGTCTTTAGTTGAAAGCACCCACAAAACCAGACATACTAAACTTGAGTAAACAATTAAAAATATAAGAAAGTATCAGTGTAATATAGCTCCTAATTTATTACTGCCTGAAGGTAGCATGTGGCAGAAGGGTGTGAGGGGTGTTACAAAGCAAAGTATTTTCAGGTTGTTAAGGTATCTGTACAAGAGTTACCCTGGAACGAAGGCTTCTCTTTATCATGAGTTCGTGTTGTCTGCCCTGCAAATACGCTCTCAGGTAAGGAAGCAGAAAGCAGTTGCTTTTATAAAACCAGTTCGGTGGTTTTATCATGAGAAGAAAATGGAAGACTATTTTTGTATAGCAAGGAGGTTGCTACTGTGCGTGTATGAATGTCGGCAGCAAGAAAATGCTGCTTTTGGGGGAAATGTGGTGATCCGAACTCGGGCTGACTCCACAGACTGAGCTGTTGACACCTGGGTTTGGGTAGGATCCGTGTGCAGCAGTCGGTGGTGAGGACAAAGGTGCTGCTGCTCATTTCCAGGCTCAGGGACCTGCTTGGGTGATGGGGGAGGAAGATTCAAACAGTTGAAGGAGCTTCTTAGAATTTTTTTCCCAGTCACTTGATCAGGTCTCGTGTTCCTTGCGTTTGAACACTTTTCAGGGTGCAAGGAAACCATAGAACGGTTGAGGTTGGAAGGGAGCTCAGGAGGTGATGTGGTCCAACCCCCTGCTCAAGCAGGGTTGCCCAGGACTCTGTCTAGGTGGCTTTTGAGTAACTCCGAGCATGGAGACTCCACAGCCTCCCTGGGTAACCTGTGCCCGTCCTCCAGCACCCTCACAGTGAAAAAGCATTTCCTGATGTTCAGACAGAGCCTCCTGTATTTCAGGTTGTGCCCATTCTCTCTGGTCCTGTCACTGGGCACCACTGAAAAGAGCCTGGCTCCATTTTTGTACCCTCCCTTCAGGTTCTGATGTCCATTGATGAGAAGATCCCCCTGAGTCTTCTCCAGGCTGAACAGTCCCACTGATCTTTCTGCTGGCTTCACACAGAGCTGGAAGCCCACACAAGTCTCCCAGGCTTGGTCTGGAGGGGTGGGTGCTCTGACTTGCTGAAGGTCAGAAATGGGGTTGGCTCCTGGCTGTAAGCATCGCGTAGCAGCTGACATTTTGCTTCAGACAGCGTGTGTTAGGACTGAAATCCACGCAGGAGAATGGCTTGATGTGCATGTCCTTGAATATTTGGCATGGAGACTTCTTCTTCAGGTTTGGAAGATGCAGACGAATTCTACCAATATTAAATCTTGAATTTTTGTATTTACATCAGTGAAAACACTCTGGTCAACTCTTGATGTCCTAGGTATTTCGGGTCCCCAAGATAATCTGAACAATAGAGGAGCTTTAAACAGAAATCACGTAAAATCTTCATCCTGTAAGCAGGGAATGCTGAACAGTCACAGAAATCTGAACTGCATTTTGAGAGTTACTTAATTTCATGGTTTCTTAAGTAGTAAGCCAGAAAGAGGGTACCTCAAGCCCCGTTTCTAGTAAGTCCTTTAAATAAGATGCTTTTCGTGCAGCCCTTGGTTAATACCAGTAAGAATTCTTTCCCAAGAGCATAGCAGTGATGTGTTACGGGACCTCGTCCTCTGAGGCTGTTTGTTCAGCTCCTCTTGTTTATTATGAGCTGGAACGCGGGGCTGTGGGCCGTGGTGGGGAGCACTCGCATGGGGCCTGCGTGACACTCGTGGCTGACAAACGGCAGCTTTGTTCGGGCATCTGCGGCTCGGGGACTGCCGTGGGGCCGTGGCTTGAAAAAAGAAGGGGCACGTGGCAAGCGGCTCAGTTACGTGGAGCAAATGCTGCAAGTGGAGGAGGAGGACTTTCCCTCGTTCCTTTTTGATAAATTGGTTTAGGACATGGTGTAGGAACAACCAGGTTGACTTCATGAAGACTAAATCAGAGCTGTACAAGGACTGGACAGAAAATCACAATCCGAGGACTGGTAAAATGTCGTTTTATTTTATGTACTGGTTTTTAATTGCTTGTATCGTGTGCTGTTTTACTTCTCTCTCATTTTGGATTAGTGATAACTGAGTTTTAAATCCTTAATGCTATTAAAGCAGATAATGATGTTTATTGGTGGAAGAACTGTAGCTCAGTTAACTTCTGGAAATACTGCTTTCTGAGGAAGTGTTGCTGTGTAAAATGAACTGCCTTTCTAAACTATTTCAGTTTACGTTAAGAGTTTTCTCTGTGTAAAGAGAAAAATAAAGTACAACAAACGATGCTTAATGATTTTTGTTTGGAGCAGGTTTAGTATGTGTAGGTATTTATCAAGATTTTTCCTTTTGAACATTGTCTGCCACAACAAAATACTCTGAAGTGTACGTCATGGCTTTTATTTCATTGTTTGTGGGAATGGACTGGAAGGAAAATAAACAGCCTGAGTATTAAAGGGACTTTTCTGATATGACTAGAGACTTACAGAATGTTTTGTTTATTGCTCTGATATGTGCTTTGAATGTGTGGATGCGTAGCAGCTGGTGGTGGTGCCTGCAGACAGGAATTTGTGCCAGTGCAGCTCTTTGTGCAGTGGAATGTGTAATGTGCAAACAGGCAAGAATTGGAGTGGAGTCGTGGAAAACAAATGAGCACGTTCCAAGTCTCTGGGCTTTTTTAAATTGCTCTGCAGTTGAGGAGGCAGTGATGATGGGACAAAGAACAGAAAAGGGAGAAATACCCTCTTTAGAATTAGGGATAAGATTACATAGGATGCTGTTAGTGTACTGACCCTCAGCCACACAGAAGGCGGCAGCACTTCTGGAGGTGCTGCTCAACAGGTGACTGAACATGAGCCCAGGTGGCCAAGAAGGCCAAGAGCATCCTGGCTTGTATCGGGAACAGTGTGGCCAGCAGGAGTAGGGAAGTGATCCTTCCCCTGTGCTTAGCATTGGTGAGGCTGCACCTTGAATCCTGTGTTCAGTTTTGGGCCCATCACTACAAGAAGAACATTGAGGGGCTGGAGTGTGTCCAGAGAAGGGCAACAAAGCTGATGAAGGGTTTAGAGGATGAGAATTACGAGGAGCAGCTGGGAGAGCTGGGGTTGTTCAGTCTGGAGAAGAGGAGGCTGAGGGGAGACCTTATCACCCTCTACAACTGCCTGAAAGGAGGGTGTAGAGAGGTGGGGGTCGGTCTCTTCTCCCAGGAAACAAGTGATAGAACAAGAAGAAATGGCCTCAAGTTGTTTCAGGAGAAGTTTAGATTGAAGATATGAAAAAATTTCTTATCCGAAAGGCTTATGAAGCATTGGAATGGGCTGCCCAGGGAGGTGGTGGAGTCACCATCCCTGGAGGTGTTTAAAAGACAAGTAGATGTGGTGCTTCAGGACATGCTTTAGTGGTGGACATGGCAGTGCTAGGTTAGTGGTTGCACTTCATGGTCTTAAAGGTCTTTTCCAACCTAAATGAGTCTCTGATTCTACTTAAATTTATTGTACATCTGCAGGAGGTAATTTATTATGCTGCTGGTCATATGCTGCTTATGTTATATTATAAGCACTGTAATGTACCTTGTACCTGCCCACTCCTTTGATTCGTGGACAGGACACGCTGAGGCTCTTGGTGGGACTCACTTTGTGCGACCTTGATGCGGGAGCAAGGGCTTGGCTCCTGCCTTTTCCAGGTGAGGTGCTGTACCTAAGCAGCTGGTTTCAGGGTGTTTAGGGGACAATAGCACCAGAGAGTTCGAGTCACCCCAAAGATCATTCCCGTAAGTTGTATGACTGCTTTAGTGTGGACTAGAGATGCGTGCTCAGTGGATTGCAGATAAAAATCGTATTTTAAAATGCTGTGCCTTACTGTTTTGCAGTTCTGTCTTAAACAGGATAGGAAACCATACAGGATTAGGCAAACAGAGTTCAAACTACAGGTACTTGGTAAACCTTGAAGAACAGAAGCTTTTTTTGCTGTTGGAAAGACCAGCATTTTACTGTTTTTACTGTTACAGTCCCCCCTGACCAGGAGCAGCCACTCCTTGGCCGCTGGAAACACAAGGGATCGTGCTGCCAGTTCCTCCCCCCCTTTTAGTTTGGAAAAGTGAGTTACTGCTGGGACTGCAAGGAGGTTCCTCAGTGTTCAGCTTGGTGTAGTTTAAAGTGATACAAAAATGCATTATTGACAAATGATTTTTTCCTTTTTTTGCCTTCCCCCTGCCAATAGGTATTTTAGGTGGGTGGGACCTTGGATCAAAGGTTTGCTGGTGTCTGTAGGTACATAAATCTACAGCTGCCATTTCTTCCCGTGAAGAAGGGAGAAGATGGTGCGAAGGAAAGAAGAAGGCAGGATTATTTGTTATTTGGATCAGATGTGTCAGACTGTAGCTCTGTATCAGTACCTGGTTTCTTGCAAAAATTTCTGTCCTTGAGAAAATCTTTACTAATTCAGAATTTCATTTCTTACTTCTGTTTGTGGGGCACACACTTATTTTGTCTTTAATAGTGTTTATTTCTACTTGGATCTGTTGTTTTTCCATTGCATATGTCACTTTTATGGCAGTTGGTCCATTCTGGTTAGTCTTGCATTCACTACAGAGCAGAACATGATGTATTTTTTGGTTGCATTATATCTGTTAATGTTGTCTGGAAGAACCTGGAATTCTGAGTCAGTAAACGGTTCTCCCCAGTGTTCGTCACAAACTGCAGGACACGTAGACTTGCAGCTGCGTAGTAGGAACTAGGAGTTAAATTTGTGTAAAAAAACCTGTTTGCTGTCAGTTTTGGAAGTTTGCTTTAATTTGGCATGAGGTTTTTCAGTTTTTATATCAATAGTTGAATTTTTTGCCTGTGCCATTACATATCTTACCGTACCATCACCACTTTCTCTTCCTGAAGAAACTGTCTTTATCAATTCTTTGGTAATTGGTGAGGTAAGGAGAGGCTCTTATTGGAGTGATAAAGGCAGAAAGCTCGTACTGATGCTGGGCAGTGCTTCTCTTCACTTTGTAGGGCTGATGGCAATCCGCAGATCTCTGATACAGCAGTTTAAAATCAGGGAGTTGCAAAATGAGAACAATCCTAGTTTCATCCTTAAGCATCCTTTTAGAAGTTTAAACGCAGCAGTTTACTGCTCATCTCAGCAGCGCTGACAAGTAAGATAATCTGATTTCCAAGTCTGGAGGAAAAGCAGTAATCTGGCTGTTGTGTCAGTCCTTTGTTGTGTCAGTGCAGATTGGGATTTTCTGGTTGATTTTTCTGACCGTAATGATGCTTCAGTTCCTTTGCTGCATTTCAAACCTCAGTCATTTGTAATATTTGTAAATATAGAAAGCAGGTCAGCATGGCCGAGTGATGAGAGGAAAATACTCTCCAATGGGGAATGCTTTGTGTGTCAGTCCAGCTGTTCAGAAAATCTTGTTCCTGGCCTTTCTCTTTCTGATTGACCTTTTCCAGAAGCTGGATGTGTGACACTGCTCCTTGATAGGGTTTTAAGCGTGCTGCTTGTACCTTGGAAGCCTGACCAATTTTGGGGGAGATGTAGATGCACTGCTCAGTATGCCATCATTGGCAGATGTTATTTCCATTGATTATACTTTTTTTTAGGTCATTGATAACTTATTTCCTCAGTTTTCAGTCAAAATCAGGCCAGTTAATGGGCTATGTGGTAATGTCGGCCTCATCTGAGATTGCATTATTTCCTGGGTAATGTGGTGTTGATCAATCTGTAATGCAAACGTGTAATTAGGAAAATTAATCATACTCATTTCACATCTTCAGCTGTTTTCAGTGAGATAAGACTTACTGGATAAAACTGATGAGACTTTAGAATACCGGTTGTTTGTCTTTAATTTTGTAGTGATGTATTTTTATGCCCAGGAAGATATTTCATGAAGAATTTTTCTTGTTCCCATATTTAGATTTTACTTTATCAGGAATCATTGTGTAATTTCTAACTTGGAGATATTGGAATAATTCTTCTTATAAGAAAAATCATATTTTATGCTTATCTCCCAAAATATAACCTCTTGTCCCAGTCTCAAGCTGTTTTCTGAGTTTTCAGTGTGGGTGGATTAACGTACCATTAAACTAGCTCAGTGCAGCTAGAAGGTTAAGATGACTCTGGCAGAAAGTGAAGAGGATTACTTTAAAGGCAATGAATATGATAATTTCCTCAGTAAATGTAATTGAATTGTCATGAGGCACAGGACATGCCAAACTTTGATTCATGTGTTGTTATGCAGAGGAGGGAAGGTGAGCCTTGGCTGTATTTTCAGCATAAATCAGGCCTGGTTTCTGGTGCAAATACAGTTTGGCTTTCTTTTAAGGAAAGGTTTCAGCTTCTGCCACTTACTCCATCTGTATTATTGAAGAGCTGTGCACATCCTTTTGAGTACATCTTTAAAGACAAGTAGTAATGTGTTTTTTAATTCTTTTAATAAAAAAATGTATGGACTGCTATGTATTGCTGTATCGACTGCTTCTTATTCAGCCACACTCAAATCGAGTCTGATCTCTTTTACTGGGAAAATAGTGATAGAAATTCTTCCCCATTTCCTGAAGCCCAGCAGCAGCCGTACTTTAAACACGTGAGCTTTTCCCCACCTCTGTCCGTTGGAGACGTGAAGATCAGGATTGCTCAGTACTTGCGTTCTCTGAAGCAATGTCAGCTTTCTAAGCAAGCATAAAGTTTGCTTTTTAAAAACCCATAATTGGCCTTGTATAAAGACTTCCTGTAAGCACAGATCTCTTTGTGCCTTACAAAAGAAATCACAATTTAATTTTGGTTATGGTTCCTTTAGCTTCTTTGAAAATAATGCTAAGCTTCATGTACTGCTTTATGCCAGTGCAGGTTTGGCAGCTTTACTGGACGTTGCTGGTTTAGTGGCCATCGTGCGTCAACGAGGAAAGGATGAAAACCTGGTTGTTGTAATTGTCAGGGAGTACACAGTGCTCGAATGCTCTTGGAGTCACGCAGGGTTCAGGCCGTGGCCTTGTGTGGTGACAGTGGTGGGGAAGGTCCTGGAAGGTGCTGTGGCTGAAGAGTTCTGTCTTGGTCAGCGTTCCCATAGGTACCAGGGTGACAGAGTCCTACATCAGGGAAAGTGCTTTGTGTCTCACAGTCCTCTTTGAGCTGAGGAATAAAGGTGGATCCAGCACTTGAAGGAGCAGGAGGAACAGCGCACGGCTTGGACACCACCAAAGGCAATGAGTGGGAATGAGTCTTGCAATGAGTCTTCTACTTGCTGCTTGTCTTACTGGGAGGAGGTTGTTTATCAGTGTTGTGGCACGGAGGTGCATAGCTTCCAGATATAGCAGAAGTCCTACTTAATTATTGGGTTTTTTTCTCCCTCAAATAATTGTCTAAATACACGTGTGCTGGTTCTGGTGCACACTGAAAAATTGACAGAGCTCAGCGTCCTCGCTAATAAATGGTGGTAACGTGGTGACAAGCAGAAGAGGGCCAGAATGAGGAGAATAAAGTGTCATTTCTGGAGATCATAAGTAGAAGCTTTAAAGAAGCAGTCGGACTTTCCATCGGGGGAAGTTTGGGACAAGCATCACCGTTGCCTGAATGCTGGTGCTGTGTCCGTGCTGGGGCACTCTGAGCTGCTCTCTGCGTTCCTCTAAAAAACTTTGAGTGAGAACATGCAGAGACTGTGGTAAATCTCTATCAGATGGCTTAGAAGGCCACCTTGGCACAACTTCTTGTCTTGAGAAATAATATGTAGGTAAATTTTCTTAAAGAAATACTGGGTTTGAACAAATAAATGTGTTAATAATGTCATATGGCAGGAAACTGTAATGTCAGATCTGTTTTTCTATTTCATGGCCCAGATGGTTGATATCTACAATTCCTTAAGTTCATCGTGTTGCCATGAACTAAATAGTGAAGAAATCCCACATGCCAGGAGTTATTTTTATAACAGTGTGTGCTTGAAAACTATTTCAGACCTTTTTAAAGCTTTGATTTATCTAGAGTTAATTGCTTTTTAGTATTCAAAATAAATCAACTCTTGAATCTTTCACAAGCTTATTTATCATTGATTAAAACAGATTTGCCTCATTTGTTTGAAGTCACTGTTGCATTTGGGATATTGTGCATTGTGTTGTTGAATATCGAAAGCAGCATCTCTTACTTTTCCTTTCATGGTGCCCTCGTTACATTCCTGTCGGTGTAGAGATGGTTTCTGCTCGGGGAACAACGCCAAGGATCCCAGTTCAGTTACACACACCGTGTGCTTCACCTGCTCTTGATCAAACCAGATTTATCTGAACTTTACCCACGGATTCATTTTTTCTTGCTTGTCAACCTTCCCGCTGTCAGATCCTCACGCTTATTCCAGCCCTGGGTTGCCCACGTTGCAGCTCTGATGTTATAACCACGTCCTTCCCTGTTTTCTGAGTGATCAGTCTTGCGCCGTTTCTCAGAAGTCACGCAGGATTTCTTCAGCATTCATCGGTTTACTAATCCCTCTCTACAAATCCTGTAAATAGTTGACACTTCTGGTGTAAACCAGCAGCCTGTGTTTTGCCTTTTTTCTTTTTTCTGACTGTGAATGTTTGTGGAATCACCACCCAGTTCCTTTTACTGCTTGCTTTGGTGTTTCAGTTCGTGGGTTGTGAGGTGTTTTTTTAACTTT
Organism: Mesitornis unicolor; assembly: GCF_000695765.1. Lineage (NCBI taxonomy): Eukaryota > Metazoa > Chordata > Aves > Mesitornithiformes > Mesitornithidae > Mesitornis > Mesitornis unicolor. The sequence goes on from NW_010190143.1 coordinate 22,537, forward strand.
AATATCTGCTTTGGTGGAAAATCAAGGACATTCTACACGTAACAGTTAAGATACCATATTAATAAATTGTATTTTACTCTGAACAGTATTAAAGACACGCAGCAAGGTTCATCTTTTGCTTTGATGCAGTTGTTTTGGCATTTCTCCATCCAAGGAGTTTCTTCGAAGTTGGTTTTCCAGGTATTTAGCTGTATTTCTTTGCTCACAAACAGGAGAACCTGAACAGCGTTATTTTAATTCTCCACAGGTGCAGATGCTGAGCAGGATGCTGCTATCAAACTTGCCCAAGAACGAGCAGAGATAGTTGCCAAGTATGACAGAGTAAGTGGACTTGATGATAATTTTAAAGACATTTTATAATTAATCTTAGTAATGTGTCTTTTTAAAAAGTGAATCATGATTCCCGCTAGCTTTTGTTTAAAATACTCTGTAGTACTAACATGATGGTTTCATCATACACTGGTCTCTGGGCAAATTAAATTCTCCCTCCTTGGAGGATGTTCTGGATAATGACTCAATCAACTCGTTTTTCAGGTGCATGGCAAGTTGCTCTGGGGCTATTTTAAGGTCCTGTAATGTATTAGAAGTAATGAAACTGGGATGTTTGAGGATGCTCAGTGTATCTGTGAGGTCAAAAGGACTGTTACTTAACCAGAAATTAAATTTTAACAAAAGTAATGGTAATAGAAACGTCTAAATCATTACAGTGAGCTTGAAAGATGAGTGCACTGCATTGTCAGATTGTACTGTACTTGTCCCCCTGTACTTGGCACTTCTGAGGCCTCACCTTGAATCCTGTGTTCAGCTCTGGGCCCATCACTACAAGGAGGACATTAAGGGGCTGGAGCGTGTCCAAAGAAGGGCAGTGGAGCTGGTGAAGGGTCTGGAGCAGAAGCGTTATGGGGAGCAGCTGAGAGAGTTGGGGTTGTTTAGTCTGGAGAAGAGGAGGCTGAGGGGAGACTTTATCACCCTCTACAACTGCCTGAAAGGGGATTGGTCTCTCCTCCCAGATAGCAAGAGATAGGATGAAAGGACACGGCCTCAGGTTGTTCCAGAAGTTTAGACTGGAGATTAGGAAAGGGTTATGAAGCATTGGAATGGGCTGCCCAGGGAAGTGGTGGAGTCTCCATACCTGAAGGTGTTTAAAAGACAAGTAGACGTAGTGCTCAGGGACACATGCTTTAGTGGTGGACTTGATAGCGCTAGGTTAATAGTCAGACTTGATGATCTTAAGGGTCTTTTCTAACCTAAATGATTCTATGATGTGTGAATTATGCTGTGAAGAATTAAAGACATACCCTAGTCATAGCCTTTCTTTCTTGAACCACTTAAAGCCTGGCACAGGGCATGCCTAGAATGCCTATGCCATATTCAGATATTGTAACACTTACAGAATTTATAAGTGTTGGTGGAGTACTAAGCAACAGACTTGTTTGTAGAGCTCATGAAACATTTTGCGTGCTAGACTTAGTGGTGGTTTGCAGTGTGTGCTTCAGTGAGCGGCTGTATTAATAAGGAAGAAACACGCACATGGTTTCTGTTCTGAGTGGTGGCCTCTCTTCACACCCAGTAACCTGCTTGTAGCACGTACCAGAAGAATATGTAGCTGAAATAGAAATTTTTGCAATTCTTATGAAACGTGACAACTGGAGGAGAAGAGAGGAGCATGAATGAGTGAGTGCTTCACTGAGGGAAAACTCAGGGCTGCATCCTTTTCCTTGGTTGGCCAGTTTGGGATTAGTGTTCTCCTCCCACTCCTCCACCCTGCTACTGGTGTGTCCCAGAGACTGTCCTTTGAGCGGTCGAACCCCATCTTGTGTCTTAGCTCATTGTGTCCTAAAACCTAATTTTGCTCTCTTGTTTCCTTCCCTTTAGGGACGGGAGGGTGCGCAGATTGAGCCATGGGAAGATGCTGACTATCGTCTCTACAAAGTCACAGATCGATTTGGATTTCTACAGTAAGTAGAAAAGAGAAGAAAATAAGATTAAGAGTTTGCTACTATTACTATTTATGCTTTTTTATGGTATTGCCTATTTAGTGAAAGAAGTATTTTGCCTTCTAATAGAGCTCCTGAAAACACTTCTCTGTGTTCACTTTTGGGGAACCTTTCACTGTTTTTTCAATTCCATTCCTAGCTATTTTTAGTTCTGTAACTTTATCTTGTGTAGGGAGTGACATGTTTGTGAATATTTTATTTGGGAATGAATCACAGAATCACAGAATCACAGACCATTAGGGATTGGAAGGGACCTCAAAAGCTCATCCAGTCCAATCCCCCTGCCGGAGCAGGAACACCCAGATGAGGTTGCACAGGAAGGCGTCCAGGTGGGTTTTGAATGTCTCCAGAGAAGGAGACTCCACAACCTCTCTGGGCACCCTGGTCCAGTGCTCTGTCACCCTCACTGAGAAGAAGTTTCTTCTCCAATTGAAGTGGAACCTCCTGTGTTCCAGCTTGTGTCCATTACCCCTTGTCCTATCATTGTTTGTCACCGAGAAGAGCCTGGCTCCATCCTCGTGACACTCACCCTTTAAATATTGATAAACACGAATGAGGTCTCCCCTCAGTCTCCTCTTCTGCAAACTAAAGAGCCCCAGCTCCCTCAGCCGCTCCTCAGAAGGGAGATGCTCCACTCCCTTGATCATCTTTGTAGCCCTACGCTGGACTCTCTCCAGCAACTCCCTGTCCTTCTTGAACTGAGGGGCCCAGAACTGGACACAATATTCCAGATGGGGTCTCACCAGGGCAGAGTAGAGGGGGAGGAGAACCTCTCTCGACCTACAACCACCCCCCTCCTGAAGATTGATAGTCTACAAAAGGGGTGTCTCGAGCTGAATTAAATTGCAGATAAATTTTGGGTTTAAGTAATGGTGTTACTCGTAAACAATCTTGAAGTTGTTGGAAGGATTTTAAAAAATTTTATTATAATGTCAGTCTTTCAAAAAGCTCTAACACATTTAAGGGTGCTTAAGAGTTGTGTATCAACTGTGTATTCGAATCCTTCAAAGATACATCACATTTAACTTCATATATTTAGGAGGTATTTATTGAGATCTGTGCTGATTTGAGACCTAATGTTGCATCATAAAGTCAAGTCAGAAAATGCCAGAATCCAGATCCAATTAGCCCATAGATACCTCCTTTGTAACAAATAATCTCTGTCTTTTTGACAAATAAAAGGTGGGAGTGTTAAATTGTATTGGGACTTTTGTGGCTGGCAGATGTAAATATCCAGCTGAAGCAAACTGAACACAGCCTGAATTGCTGCTTTCAAAAATGTCCCATCAGGCCTCTCTGCCATTCTTGGTGTTTGGCATTTAGGTTTGAATACGTGAAGTGCAGTTAAAACCCAGAAAACTCAGGGATGAGAGGAAAATTTAGTAAGAGCTGTGTACTTTTATGGTATTGAGAGGGTGGGAGTGTTTTGGCTTTGGAGGGATTTTTATTCGCCCCTATTTTTTCTGCCTTGTAATGTGATTGCTTTTATAAGCTGTCAGTTAAAGCCATGATCTTTACCTGTAGACTGCCTTTGCTTCACCAGGGTGAGTTCATTTGGTGTACAGCCTCCAAGCAGTTGTGTTTTACACAGAGAGGTCTTTGTGTTGGGAAACTACAGCTGCAACACCACGTGTCTGGTATCGTAGCTGCAGTTGTGGGCATTCTTAGTGGAGAATGGGTGTCAGAAATATTTCTTGTGCAAAAGTGATTGAAGGCACTGCTGAGTTCACCACTGACTTCACTGGGAATTGGATCATGTGCTTTCAGATTTGCAGAGGATTTCTTGATTTTTGGTACCCTTATGAACTCCTGAACTTGTCCTGTTACTTGTATTGTGGTATTTGCCTTTTCATATGTTAGGCATGGGAGAATGTTATCCATCTGCTGCAGTTGCTGCTGCAGTCGGTTTGCAGGAGTCTTGGGTTTCGTGGCTGCAATGTGCAGTGTATTTGGGGTGCAGTTATGGGGATGCTGCTTGGCAAATCACCTTGTGCCAGTTTTTGTGCTACTGTAGCTGTAACTTTAAGCTCCTGTGGGCACCCTTACCTCCCACTGCAGTCATTCTTGTGATGGGGTAGGGTAGATGGACCATACTTCTGTTGTAGCAGTGTCAGTCACCAGTGCAAAGTCTATGCAGAATTCATTCTCTGCATAGTCAACTTCAAGAGATGAAATCTGATTTATCATACACGAGGACTGCACAAATTAACAATGGGTGTAGATACTCTGTCACTTCACTAATTGTGTGATGTTTATTGCTTATATGCTAATGGTGTCTCATCATAAGGCAGCTTTCACCTGACAGAGACATCAAGGCTGCTTTGTGATTCTTTAAAGCAAAGTCATTGCAAATTATGTTTTTGTTTTCCTGAGAAATAAAATCTTCCCTAATAGCAGAAATATAATTAGAATAAGCATATCAATGTCTTTCCCTGAAAAGACAATTTATAATGTACCATGGATTTTAACTGTGGTCTGCATTCGTGTAGACTGCAATACTGAGCCTGTGCAGTCTACCATTTCTAGAAAGCAAGTTATATTCCTACAAGAATTTGAAACTTAGCACTGTGTACTGAAAAACCATCTCACTTAATGGTTTTCATCCATAAGATCTGTAGTTCCCCATGACCCATCTGTCAGGTGTCTACAGTGTCAGTTAATTAAATAGTCCGATGCACATTGAAAACTGAAAGCCTGAGAAGAGTATCAAACTTACGCACTCACGTTGAGATCTGCAGTGATTTGTAACCTTCCTTACACTGACATCTTAAAGTACGAAGTAGCTGAAAAATATGCTACTGAAGTATCTGAAGGCTGCTGGATGTGGGGAACTGAATGGAAGATTGGGGCTTGTTTCCTCAAGTACAATAAACCTTGATCACCATCGACAGTTTATAAACTTCTCTTTCTTCTTGGCTATGTCCTGTCTGCAAAGGTGCATTCAAAGTTCAGCTGCTTGCTGATAGGGCAGAAAAGGTGAGATTGGTGGGATGAAGCGCTTGAGCTGCTTGTGTAACGTGCCATGGAGAAGGAGATGGGAGAAAGTGAGGATAAGAGACTTCAAAGAGTACTTTTGGTCTAGGTCTACGATTCTTCTGGTGTCCCAGTGCCCTTATTTGTGTGCCAAACTGGGAATTGGTAAAGCTGTGGAACCTGGAGACACTTCTGTCTTCCTGCCATAGCAGTAGGAGTGAGTAAAACTGTTCAGATTTTCTTCTGAGAACATCGTGAGTAGCAGAGGGAAGGTGCCTTTTATATGTAACAGTATAGAAGTTACTAGTGATTGGAAACAGGTAAAACATTTCCCTTCAGGTGAAGTATCTCACCTCAAGGCTAACTTTCAGTTAAGATTCACAGTTGTAATATCTGTTGTTGTTGTAGTATTTCTTGCTTACAATACTTAGGACCATCTTTACCTAACACCCTCTTAAATTTTTAATAGCTGCTGCTTTAAGAATACAATTTAATTTGTTCGCTGTAGTGCTGTTTTTTATTTTGTTATTCTGCTAATGAATAAGGAAGTTCTAGCTGACTTGGGATATTAAAAGGAAATTGGTGTAGATGGGTTATTAAAATAGCTATTTAAAACAAAAACCAAAAAAAGCTGAGTTAATACCTACTGAATTTAGGGAACAAGAAAGTAAGCTCAGTGAGAAGTACCAAAGCATTACAATAGTGAAACTTGTTCAAAATGAATAAAGGGAAGTTTGAGAGGGAAGTTTGGTATCGGGAGGTTTCCAGCAAACACACTAGGCTGTGCAATAACCCCCTGGGAAGGTGAAGAGGTCTGCCTCTTGGTTTCTTACTCGTGTTCTGCTGCCTCACTGTGGGTCACTTGCTGGCTGCAGTGCCATGGAGATGGCCCTCTCCTGGCAGACATCCCTGCTTCTGCGAGCACATCTCCCCCTGTGTCCCCAACATCTCCTTCCATGGGAGATGTTCCTTCTGCTTCTCCCCACATCTCTTCAATTTCTCCTGCCTCTGGCACCTGCCGTGCTTTTAAAAATACATTTTCAGTACAGGGATCATGGGTTCCTCCGACTGGCTGAAGTTTTGGCACACGATGGCTTGGTTATAGGGGATTTGGAGCTGGGTGGAGCAGCCATGGTACCACAGCAACCATGACTGGTAGAGGACAGGTCATAGCCCCTTCCCACGCAGGTCAGCCCTGCACCCCCTGGTACTGAAACCCATCCACGTTACTGCCAATACTGTTATTGCTGGGTATGCATTAAGCACTGGAAACTCAACTTGTGAAGAAGGTAACCAAGATGTTGGCCAAGGGGGCCAGTGTTTTCTGGACATGCTGGTAACAGAACACTGTAAAATGTGGCTGTGGTTACTTGGTGGTTGTACAACCTGGCTGTGTGTTGGCTTCCTTCTGGAAGGTTGAGGATGTATTTGAAGAGAGATGCTCTCAGTGCACTGTTTTCCAAGGGGAAAAGGTAATTTCAGAGTCCACAGGTCTCAGATGACTCTGAGGACATGTACCAGCTCTGAGGGAGCTGCGATGCAGATGCTGATGTGCATTCTCGTACCTGAGCTCATGCTCCATGTGTGCCACCTGCACCCAACCCATCGCTGTCCATACTTTCAGTGACTGTTTCCGACCCTATTACATTAAACTCAATCTGCAAAGCAATACAAGAAAGGTGAAGTAGCGTTGGTTCATCTCAATACCTTTTTATACAGTCTTAATTCCATTGGCATTTTTAATCTTAATTGATGTGGACTGGTTTCTCTCAGGTACTGGTGGTCTTCCTAAAGTCACCTGGTATACATGGAGCAGTGCTTATTAAAACCTAACTCTTCACTTAGTGTTTGCCTACGAGGAGACCTATGGAGCTCATCTTAGTCAAGAGAGCAGACTGGTGTATTTCTCCAGATGCACTCTGGTTACCTATAATCCTAAAAATACATTTTGCTTTTAAATAAAAAGAGGCAGCAACATCCTTACCCAAAAATCTTCAGGCATGCTCCTCATTGTAAACTCTCCAGTAAAAATCTCTTGCTGGGATCCCCATTTCACACTGTGGTGCGGGAATGCTGAGCAGTGGGGCTGATGTGAAAAACGCCATTCATTTTTAAAAGGAACTTGTTTTCCTCCAGGAAACCTAGCACCGGTGAGTCTGAGAGTGAGACTGAGAGTCTCCCAGTGTTTTGAGAAGATCAAATACTCTTTTCTAGAAGATATCCTTAAAATTGTACGTGACAGTTTGTTCCACACTGTAAGTTGATGGAGGTCTAGCTGCCCGTCTCAGGGGACCACCAGGATGTTTGGATAAGCTGTAGTGTAGAATATATAACTTTTTTAATCAAATATTTTAGAAATGGGAGGAATGCCTCAGATCTCTTCACAGCCAGCCATAAAACCAGTTTCAGGTAGTTTTGGAAATGAAAAGGGTAGAATGTTTTTGGTATTCATAAAAAATAAGGGGTTTGTTTGTGAGGTTTTTTCCCCCTCGTCTATGTTGTGACTTTTTGGACAACGTTGTGTCAAGCTGCCTCATTTATTTTTTCTCTCCAGATTTAATCAGAAGTTCTCATTTCACGCTCAGAATACACACAAACACAACAGCACCAGAATGTTGTATTTAAAAGGAAGAAAGCCTCAAACAAGTAGAAAAGAAAAATAAAACCCCTACCCAGAAAGCCAAACCCCAAACACTGCATCCCACAAAAAAACCCAGTTCCTTTCTGTCTTATCTTGGAACCTGGCTGAATTTTAAAGGAAATGTTTTTAATCCTCTCACTGTGGCCTGTTCTTCTGTAGAAACGTTACCTCGTAGATACTTTTGTTTGCAGTTTTTTAGCAGCACTCATTGATAAGGGAATAACTTCAGGGAAAAACCTAAAGGAGTTTCTGAGCGTCTTGAAGCTCATAGCAGGCAAAAAAAAATGCCTCGGCTCTGGCATTTCCCCTTCCCCCTCCGTGCATTCTTTAGTTGATTTGTGACTGCTTTGGGATGGTTAAAAATGCTACTTTGCCCTTCCTTTGGCAGTGGCAAGTCCTCTACTACTCCTGGGAATGCTTTCAAAGAGATTTCATTTCTTTTTTAACCTCACAGTTTAAATAATAATGTCTTTATTTCTTTACCTATTTAGTAGTGGCAATGATATGAATAATTTCTAGAGTTAAAAATTATTAAAGCTCTTAAAGCAATAAAAGAAATAAATCCAAATAGCAGTCAGTGTTCTGTAAATAAATAAGGATTTAAACTTTAACTGAGGATGACTGAAGCACACATTTAAACATATCTTTTCATGAATGTACCCTTGTATTTATTTTTTGCAAAACTCGCCGGCCAGCTACAAGGACAAAATAACTTTATTCCTTCTTCCTCCATGCCCCGTATAATGTTAATGTTGAATTGTCACAGGAGCATTGGTTGATTGGGGTTTGCAGAACAGCCTGAATGTTGTACGTGCTCCTCAAGTGGGGTAGAAGCTGAAAGCAGCATTTTGCAACTCTAAAGGTCACCATCAATTTCACGTTTAAAGAGCTGATCCCCTTCCAGACCTTTCAACACCAGGCCAGAAGTCAGAGCAGGATCAACAAAACAACCTCAGGTTTTTCATAGGATGGCACAGAAAACTAAAACTTGGGGAAATCAAAACAGGTAGAAATGGTCTTCCTTTGCGAAGGTCTCCACACCAATGTGCCCCTTGACGATGTGCTGCCAGGCTCTGTTCTGTGCCTCTGTACTGAGGTCTCTGGCTAATGGAGCGATGTTCCCGCTCGAGGGTGAGGCATTTCAGTCCTTCGTCACATGGTGACTGAGCAAAAAGCATTTAAATATATATATATATATTTCCACACCTTTCCTTTGTAGCTAGTCATTAGGTCTCTTCTTCCATGTAACTAATGAAAGGACAAGAGGAAATGGCCTGAAGTTGTGCCAGGGAAGGCTTAGATTGGATATTAGGAAAAATTTCTTCACTGAAAGAGTGGTCAAGCACTGGAAGGGGCTGCCCGGGGAGGTGGTGGAGTCTCCATCCCTGGAGATGTTTAAAAGACGAGTGGATGTGGCACTTCAGGCCATGGTTTAGTGGCCATGGTGGTGTTGGGTTGATGGTTGGACTTGATGACCTTAGAGGTCTCTTCCAACCTGAATGACTCTGTGATTTGTGTTATGTGGTCTCTTGTTAGCTGCACTTGTGTATGTGTTCTCATTAGATTCTGTTATTTGTCTGTCTCTGTATGTCACCCAGCTGTCAGGGAGACTTTGCTTTCTTTTATAAGAGAACTTTTTAAGACCACAGTTGAGCTTTTCTAAGGAAGAAGAAAATAGCATTGCTTTTTGGAATTCAGACAGGTACCAGCTCAAGGTCAAACTTTACTATTCTACCATGGGAAACATAGATTGTGACTAATATACATTGACCAATATAGTGTGGAAGGTGTTACAGCTGTAAAAGATTTTTCTCCAACCTGCACAATATGAATTCTTTTCAGGTCTTGTTATTTTCAAGGTCTGTGTTAAGTTGTATCAATAATTATTATCTTATGACACTAACCAGTATTGTCAGGTTTTGTGGTCTGACTTAGGTGATTCAGCTTAAACGGGTTTTTCTTTTATTACCTGTTCACTACACAGAAGCTGGGGCTGTGTGTGCAGTGTGGCAGGTGCTCTGATGGTGATAAATACCCAGGGAGGCTGGGCAGGTTTGTTTTGCAAGGTTGTTTGGTTTGGATTTTTGGGTGTTTTTTTTTCCTAGTGAAGGAAAAGATGATGTACAATGAAGGTACTAATGGTGGAAAATACAGCTGTGGGTCTGTCTGCTCCCTGCATTCATGAAGCTCTAAAAATCTGGGTGAGATTTTTGTCCTGCTCTTACAGTAGCTCTGTGCTGATTTGGGTGGAATGGTACCAACTCACAGCAGCTGAGGATCTGACTCATACTCTTATTCCCTGTCCCATGAGTCTATTAAAGCAGTGAACATGCTTTTAGAATCGTTTGCTAATGCTGGAGATTATTGCATTGCCAGAGGCGCTTTTCACATAGCAAAGTCCATTATTCTTTCTTTTGCTAAGGTAGAGGACCAC
>NW_010190143.1:32612-46196 GCF_000695765.1 Mesitornis unicolor
CATCCAACTTTACTCTTTAAAAAATGGATTGCATTTTTATTAGCTCTGAAATGTGTTTCTGCAGCATGCTGCAAAAATGAGCTGGGGGAGCAAAGAAATGGAGAGCTCAATGAAGAATTGTGAGATGCTCCATTAAATGTCACTAAATGAAGCTATTGATTTTCCCCCTCCCCCCAGTATTATTATTTTGCCCTGAACTTGTTAATGGGGAGTGATATGATAAGCAACTGGTGATCCTCTCCCTCCTATTTCTTGGTAATTTATACATAGCCTTGCTGGAAAACAGTCCTGCTCTCTAAACTACTCTTCAACCATTCCTTAATCCTTTTCTAGAAGGTACCTGTCAAAGTGCACGTCCCACAACAGTCACTCTTAGGTGGCTCACCCGGCTGATCTGAGTAGGTGCACGGGTAAAATCTCCTCAGATAAGAGAAGTGAGGACTGCTCTGAGTGTTCTTGGCAGGAAAAGGAGTTATGCTGAGATGCCAAAATGTTTGGGTAATAGATATTAAAGAAAGGAGCATGGTGGTTGTAATTTGGTAATAATCAAAGAAGTATTTTAAAAATACATTTTTTAATATAATTGTCATTTCAAATTTTAACCAGACCCAGCAGAAGGGAGAGGAACCAGACTTTCTCTCACAGATGATCACCTGTGAGCTTCACAGTCTTACAGGATCTTGCAGTATTTTCACATCAGTTGTGTTCCTGGTGGTACAACCTGATCAGGAGGAGGAGGAAGTGCCTTACTTCTGCTCTTGGCTTGGTCACTGTCTGAGACAGGTTTGCTGTAGAGCCTCGTGAAGCTGAGGAGCCTGTTTAAACCTGGAATCAACTCATTTTATGCAAGGCTTGAAGCCACCTGTTTTGGACCTGTTGGAAGAGAAGAAGAAAGCAGGTGAAGAACTTACCTCCTGGATTGGTATTTATAGCCGCAAAAGGATAGTAGTAGGATTTCAGGTTTATCTTTCTCAGCTGTGTTTTTGTTGTGTAGTTAACTTTGGCTTCCTCTGGAAAATAAGCAGCTTTGCCCATGTGCTGTGCTCTCATGGCTGCAGTCACTTCCTAACGTCTTGGAGTCTAGAAGTTACCAGTACATTTTCCTGTGGTTTGGGCTGCAAACTTCATCATTTAAGATGATAGATCACAGAATGGTTTGGGTTGGAAAGGACCTTAAAGCTCATCTAGTCCAACCCCTGCCATGGGCAGGGACACCTCCACCAGACCAGGCTGCTCAAAGCCCCGTCCAACCTGGCTATTACGTTCTCTTTAGGTCAGTAATGTTCATCTTAAGGAAAGTTATTTGGGTTTCTGGGTTTTTGTTTTTTTTTTTAAACGATCATTTGAAAGGGATTTTGATTTTTTTTTTTATTATTATTATTATTCTTCATGTGTTACTGTGATGTTGTAGCATATGGTGGTTCTGCTGCTCTCCCTTCACGCAGTTCCTTCCTGTGTGTTATTTGCTGTCATTCAGAATGGTACGGATTTTTTTTCCTAGAACTGTCACAATTCTACGCATTTCTTTAGCTTATTCTTAAGACTGGAGTTGAAGTTTGAATTTTAAATCCATTCTTTCAGCTGAGTTAGTCCAGGCTGTCACTTCAACAATCCTCTGCAGATACAGAAAGAAGTGAGGTGAATGCAGTCCCGCAGATTTGATTGCAGACACAAAAGTGAGCTGCAGGATAATTCTGCCATCTAAGGCCAAATAATGTGTTTTTGTTAACAGCTGCTGCTGCTTGACTTGAGTAAAAGATCACCCACTGTGTACTACAAATTGATGAACCACTTCCTTTTATGAAAAGAGCTATTAGGTAGCAGAACTGAAAAAATGATTGAATATGGTAGAATATGATTTATACAACATACAGAAAGCGATACACATTGGTTCTGAGTTACTGCTTAAGCCCTAAAATGTAAGGATTTAACATAATAGTTATTACCACATATATTTCCTACTACATTTAGCATTTCTAGAAGATTAAAGTAACTGAATATAAGGGCCAGAGTGTGCTTCACAGGCAGTGATTATTAAGAGTGCTAAAAGAGGTTAGGGGCAACAGTTTTGAGAAGTGCAAAGATGCTGCTGCTGCTTTTGACCCAAGTGAAATTCCATCAAAATGGAATTTTAGACTGCAGATTCTTTCATAGAAGCAGCAAGTGTAGGTACATTGAGCTTCAGCAGTGAGCAAATACACATTGCCAGAACACTGCCATCTCAATTAATTTCTGTTGGAATACACTTTGCATAGCGCATAAATTTTAATGTAGATGAAGCTGCCAGCATTTAAGTCCTGGGTTGCTGTTAATATGTAGTGTAAGTGATGTGTACAGTAACTAACCTGCAAGCAGTACCTGAAAGCAATGTACGGTTAAGGAAGAAGTCCTAGGTGTTTTAGAAATTTATATATCAAATGGAAATCAGAAGGCAAAGAGATTAATTCTTTTTCGTTCGCCTTTTATCCTCTTGAGAGCGTTAAGGTAGCTTAGACTAATTTTTATCTTTTTAAAAAAACATTTGGAATGTGGTTCTGAGAAGGCGTTTTTAACCTCAGTGCTTGTTTAAGTTCAATTCAAGTGACAGCAGAAATCACTGGAAAAAATGCTGCTGTGCTCAGTTAAGCAGGTTACAGATTTTTTTTCTCAAAGGTTTTCCGATTCCAAATTGAGACAGCTTTGAAGTTTGCATATAAGACATGTATTTTGCTGAAGACACAAGGAAGCCTGGATTTTAGCAGGTGGCAGTGAAATACAGATATCTCTTGCTATGAATTTCTCAATAATGTTTTTATATTGGCAGTAAAAACTTTACAGTGAGGTTATCTTCTCCCAAGTACTTCACTAAAAAGTCACCACCTTGAGATTTCATTGAATTGGATAAATCTCTTGATTTTATTTCATCTTATCTCTGAGTGTGCGCATTACTTGAGACTTTCTGGACCCAAGCTGCTGTGACACTTTGCAGCAGCATCCACAGAATCCACAAACGATAATTGTAACTAAAACCATCACAAAATCACATGTGATCCAATCTTGTGCCAGCATTAAATCCTTTCTTGCAGCATACTTCCTGATAATTACATTGTGGAATATCACACTGGCTTATCCCATATGTTAATTAATTGCTTTGGCTGGGTTATGAGTTTTACCAAAACTTCTGAAAGCTGTTTTCTAATCTGCTGTGCTCACTGCCCCCATATGGTGAACGTTCAGAGTCCATGATTACAGTAGCAGAGCTCAGATTATTTTGATAGACACCATCAAAATTGTGAGTTGCGTAAGTAAAATGTGTAATGGAAAGAAGGAAGTGATCCATAGGATTTTATCTGTGGAAAATCCATCGTTTAGTTTAAAAACAGCTTTCTTACTTTATCCTTAATATTTTCAGAAATCTTTTCCGTGCATTATTAATTTTGAAAATGTCACTATTGCCTTTCGTTTCCGTTCAAAGGTTGGAAGATTGAAGCAATCGTTCATAATCAGAATTTGTCTGAAAATTACCTTGTTTGAACTAAAGAACCTGAACTCAACACTGAGTTGAGCTTCAGATTTGTGCTATAAAGAGCAGAATAGCTTGATCGTAAGTCTAACAAAAGGGATGGCATTGAAATATTGTTTCATTTCTACTTGTAATGGTTAATGGGGTTTCTTCAGTTGACTTCAAAAACTGGTTTACTTTGTAGCTCGTCTTGTGACATAATGCAGACATCAAAACAGTCATTATAAGTAGTAATTCTGTGTGTGCTGTGAATGACACGATTAGTTTTATTTATCTTCCCTTCTATCAGGTGATTTGTGAAGCACTTTTCTGCTAACTTTAGAACAAAGAGCAGTGTGTATATTGCATGACATGAGGCAGTTAAAGCTACCTGGAAACAGTGAGTATATTTATGAAATAAGGTGTTATAACTACCTGTAATAGTGTGTATTGGACACAGATAGATACACAGATAGAAAGGGAGGCAGACTTAGGAGAACACCTACTCAGTGTGTTTACTGTTGTATACATTGATTTCCCAGTGTGAAAATGCTAATTTTTTTGTCTAGTAGAGCTATAGACTCCTACAACTCACTTCTAATAAATTGCACAGCCTTAAAAAGTGTTCATACTTGGGAAGATTTACTCCTTCCTAATAGATCCGAGTGCTGATTTGCTGCTGCAATTTTGTACTCACCAGTCCATGTTCTATATTGTACAGCACAATGTCTCCATTGGTACTAAAGCTTTTCTTGTTCAGGTCTCTGGCAACCGAATTCTTCCCTTCTTTTTTCTTACCTGTGTGTGATCACAGAATCACAGAATGTGTTGGGTTGGAAGGGACCTTTAAAGCTCATCCAGTCCAACCCTGGAGTGAGCAGGGACATTGTCACCACATCAGGTTGCTCACAGCCCCATCAAGCCTGACCTTGAATATCTCCAGGATGGGGCCTCTACCACCTCTCTGGGCAACCTGTGGCAGTGATCTGCCACCCTCATTTTGAAGACCTTTTTCCTGATATCCAACCTCAATCTACCCTTTTCTAGCTTAAAACCTATACCCCTCGTCCTATTGCTCCATGCAATATAGTGAACAGCTCTTCCCCAGATTTCTTACAGGCACCTTTCAAGTACTGGAAGGTCACTATAAGGTTCCCCTGGAACCTTCTCTTCTCCAGGCTGAACAACCCCAACTCTCTCAGCCTGTCCTCGTAGCAGAGCTGCTCCAGCCCTTGGATCATCTTTGTGGCCTCCTCTGGACCCAACTCCAGCACTTCAATGTCCTTTTTGTGTTGGGGTCCCCAGAGCTGGATGCAGCATTGCAGGTGAGGTCTCACCAGAGTAGAGGGGCAGAATCCCCTCCCTTGCCCTGCTGGCCACACTTCTTGTGATGCAGCCCAGGATGGGGTTGGCCTTCTGGGCTGCAGATGCGCATTGGTGGCTCATGTCCAGCTTCTCATCCACCAGTACCCCCAAATCCAAGATTGCTCTTGGTAAATCTGTTTCATGACACTTTTGCTTTTGATTTTTATGCCTCACAAAGTTTTTTGTGGATGTTTCACTCTCAGATTCCTTGATCACAGAAGTTTCAGAATGATAGAAATGACTGAACTTTTTTTTTTTAAAAGAATTCCATAAAAATAATTCTGCTGGGTTGTAGCAAGTGTGTTTTCCTGGTGGATTTAAACACTTAATTGTGCATCACCAATGAAAACCTGAATGCACAGCATCTATTTTTTCATGATTAAGTCAATAAGACCATGAAGATAAGTGTTCTGCAAGAAACTTTTCCCATATTATATTTAATAAGTGGCACCAAATATGATTTCAAAATATTTTTCAGTTAAAATGTGTGCACAGTGGTACAAGGTGATGCTGTTGCACTTAGTGCTTTGAGGAGAGCACGAGAAAATAATGGAGAAATAGTTTGAGAAACTATTCTGTGTAGTGACTGCAGCACAGGTTTTATGAGGATTAGAGTTTTTTCATAGTAAGTTCGGTAAGAAAGGAATATTGAATTTAATTGACTTTTAAAAAAATAATGACTTGCACATACCACAGTTACTCCTGCAAGACGTTTCAGGATGAAGGACTCCAAAATTCTTCACAGTGCACTGGTGAATTTTCTCCAGGATAAGAGAGGCTGCAGCAAGTAGTGAGGGTTTTTGAGCAAGTGGTGTGTTTTGAAATAGAAGTTACAAGAAATGAAAACAGAGCTTACAAAGACATTTTTAATGTGACAGCTCTTCAGGCGAGTAAGCTTTGTGGTAAAGATTTTTAGTCTGTTATGGTCAATTTTCACCACTTTAGTTTTTTTTCTCATGAAAAGTTAAATGTTAGGGTTTATACAACTTGGGACTGTGAAGAGTTGAATTGATCCTCTGCAATCTCCAGTGCTGGGGTTATCAACATGTCAGGACTGCTGGTTATTGCACTAAACATCTTCCATCCTCAACTGAAGCTGCAAATGATAGAGGAGCCTTTACATTTATTAAATTTAATTAAGGCAAACTGGAAGCAGGAAAACGCTGTGATTTCAGCCAGCAGGGAACATATTCGGGATTTAAATACAAATGCAGGAACAGAATAAATCTGATGAGTGACTAATATGAGAAAGTCTTTTGTTGTGTTTATATTGAACAAATATATCAAAGTACTGTTGAAGGAAGACTGATTTAAACAGTAGCAGTGGTAGGTGACTGTAAGCTTGTTAAGTCTCAGGCTTTTCAATTTATTTAAACTACCACTGTTACTCGAGGAGGCTAATTAGAACACCCAGCTTAATGGTTAAAACCATAGATCTGCATGTTTAATGTTCTGAAGTGTCAGATATTTATGCATTTAAGAATAATATTTCTTTTAAGTTATCTTGAAAAATTCACGAAAACCTGTGTTAGCCAGCGTGGTGGATTTAAAGATGCAAAATCCATTCATCACTTATAATCTACTAAAAAAAAGGCATTTTCAATCAAGTCCTTCAAGATGAAATCTGATTTCTTTGAACTCGTAATCCTCACCAGAAGGTGGTAATGGTCCAGATTTAACAACAGGAAGAAGACTGCGTTGGTGCTGCAGATGCCACCAGTGAGGACCATGGGCAGAGGTTGTGAGTTCCAGTCAGACCTTGGGGTTTGGCACTTGCTCCCAGTGGAGGCATTTGAGGAGCCTGAAACCCAGCGTGCCTTCATGTGAGCCCTGCTCCTCGCTGGCGTTACGATTTGGTCCCAGGACTTTGCAGCTCCCAGAGCTGTAGACAGCATCTTCAGACCTTTCTCCCAATGCTGTAACACCAGAGCTGCTTGGCAGGGCCAGCCAGAGCTGCCGTTAGGTTGCAGTGTGAGCTGCCCAGCCTGCGGGTGGGAGGCTGGAGTCTTCCTGCCTGGGGGGAAGGCACATACCAGATGTAATGATTCGTGATTCCTGTTTGATTAAATGGGTGAATTTAATCAGATGGGTGCATCTCCCATGTGAGGAAAGGCTGAGAGAGCTGGGGCTGTTAAGCCTGGAGAAGAGGAGACTGAGGGGGAATCTCATTTATGTTGAGAGTGGGGAGGGTAGGACCAGACTCTTCCTTGTTGTGCCCAGCCACAGGATAAGAGGCACTGGTCACAAACTGGAACACAAGAGGTTCAACCTGAACATAAGGAAAAACCTCTTTACTGTGAGGTTGACAGAGCACTGGACCAGGCTGCCCAGAGAGGTTGTGGAGTCTCCTTCTCTGGAGGCATCCACCTGGATGTGTTCTTGTGTGACCTGGTCTGGGTGATCCTGCTCTGGCAGGGGTTGGACTGGATGAGCTTCAGAGGTCTCTTCCAACCCCTGCCATGCTGTGATTCTGTGAATTTACCTACTTTCTCTGTATTGTGGACAACAGAGAGTTAAGAAGTTGTTTCTGCTAAGTGAGACCTTATTTACATGAGTTGAGTTAAAGCTGTCTCTGTGACTCCTCTTTTGGCTACCAAGTATTGGATGGTGCCAAGCCAATTATGTTAATCTGGCCTGTTCGTCTCTGCATCCCCTGAATGAATATTGCTTGAGTTATTAAAGGAAAGCAGTCATCTTAGGGCAGGATGTAGCTATATTGAGTTAATATTGTTTACTGCTTCACATTATTGCTTGGTGAAGTACACAGATAAAAACATTGAAAAATACAAGTTTAAATAGGCTGGGGACAGTGGGAGAAGATGCAACATTAAAAGTAATAATGAAGGCATAGCAATATTAGATTGGCTAGGCTGGGGAGGGAAGGGAAAGATCATCATTATAAAGAAAAAAAGGTACAATAACGTTGCATTGATTAAAAGACATGAATTGATTTTGTGTCTGATCCCACCCAATCCTTTTTAGAACAAAAAAAATCCGTAGAGTGCTTCTGCATAGAAAAACACATACACTAAATGGAAATGTATTTGTTTAAAATCCCTTTAGGGGGTTGGGAGAGTTTCTTTGCCTGCTCTGCCTTTCCCTCGGTCCTTGCAGGATGGATCTGAATATTGTGTATGTGAGACATGGGTGTAGTTAGTGCGGGCTGCTTAATTGAGAGGAAGGTCTCCGGGAGCTCCCCTCAGTGCCGTGAGTTACTGAGCAGCCCGGGGCGAGTCGCTCAGCTGCCAGCAACGTCTCAGAATAAAACCACGGGGCTGCCTTAGTGTGCTCCTGAGGAATTTCAGTGCCTAAAACACATAGGTGTGTGGTGTTAGAGCATGGCTCTGCTGCGAAAGAAATAATGAGGAATGTGGCCCTAACTTTGCTGCTGGATTAATTTACTTGAGAGAGTTTGGTGTCTGCATTCCCCTGCCTTTTGCTGCTGGGTAGGTTCAGCCGTACCTTACGCGCACTTCGATGGTAACTTGCAAAATTAGTGCAGAGTGATTCCTTAATAAATATTTGCAATTCATTCTCACTTTGTGATAAAATAAGATGTGATTAATCTTCCATGCGATTAGCTTTCGGATTAGCAGATGTGTAAATAAGCTATCAGGTGGTACCGGTTGAGCAGAAGAGAAGCTGTGTCTGGTGTGTGTCTGGTGTGTGTCCGCAGGGACGCGGAGCTGTTGGAGCCGTGTCCTGCACGCTGCTGGGGGCACTGGCAGCAGCAGAGTCCCTGGTGTCCCCGGCTTCTCTCACCTCGCAGGGCCATGAGGAACGCGATTGCTGTGTGAAACCGATGCTTCTGGTGGAGGTAGACGGTGCCTGCAACTGAGGAGGTTATTCAGAAATTCGGCGTAGGGAGAGAAGGAGGGGTCACCAAAGAACTGAAAAATTTAAGTGATGTTTGAAAGGCTGAGCAATCTTGGTGCTTAAAACCAAACGAAACAAAAAACTCCAAGCAGAGAAGCAAATTGATTTTTTTTTCTTCCCCTTTTTTTTTTACTTCTATTCAAATAAGCTTAATTTTGAGGTGATATTGGGCATACAAAGGGCTTCCTTTCAGTTTCATTCAGTTATATGGGAGTGTGCGCGATATGATGATTTTATAGCACTTAACATCAGGTAGCACTGAACGCAGACTGTTCCTAGTACGTCAGGCAGATGCTCATCAGGAGTTTTTTGGGTTTTGATGTTCTTCAGGAAAGCCTTTAGATACTTGGAAAGTGCTTCTAAATGAATGGATTGTGGTTTCTGCAGTGCTGTTCAAAATAAACACTCTCTTGGTTTTTAAATTAACTTCTAGGCTGCGTACTGGAAACTTTGACTTGTGTGTGTGGTCTCCAAAAAGGTGTTGATTGGAGCAAGCGTTTCCATTAGATGAAATAATTTAGATGTATTTATTGAAACATAACTTTGGAATCTGAAACTGCAAATCTTAATTGAAACAAATGACACCCGATATAATTGAAGCATTTTGCGTCAGACTGTTCTTACACTGACTGCAGCAACGACTGCTTTTGATGCCTTCCCCAGTGTTTCGGATTTTTTGCGCTTGCACAGATTTAATTCTGGTCTAAAATACTGGGGTTTAATGCCCTGACTCGACAGCTGCAATGGTGTGGGTAGGAATTTCTTCATAATATCAAGGGGTTTTGGTTTTTTTTGAAAGGATTTCACATAGCGCCTGCTTTTTAGTCCCTTTTAAACTGAGCTTTGGTGAGCGTGTTATTTATCTGATCTGTAGAGCCTTGCTACTTGCAGGTGAGCTGCTGTGGTTTCAGGAGCTGCAGGTGGTGTAGGCGAAGGAAGGAAGGGGCTGTTTGGCACCAAAGTGGTCCAGTTACTTTTGATAAGGAAAACGGAAGTTAGAGCCCTCAGAATGAAACTAAAATCACATAAGGTCTCTAAATGTACCTGTTCCAAAGCTGCTTTTCAAGCTTTCAGTCCATAACCTGCTGTTTTAGAGCCAGGGGAAGAAGTGGAAGAACTGTATTTTTTATTATTAATGGGATACCTACTAATAACACTGATCTTTGTTCGTGTGGGGTTTTTTTTCTGTCACCTCTTCCCTGTTAATCAGAGTGAGTTTAGTAAAGTTCTGAGAAAATGGAAAAACTCTTAAAGCAAGCAAAGCCTCAGTGCCTTTCACAGGGCACAGTAGTAAAGAAAGAAAATCATTTTAGGGATGTTTCGGCTAAAAGCAGTATGGTCTAATAGGCAAAAACTCTTTTTTGTGTTTAAAATGCATGGAGTGGAGTTAGGAGTCTTATGCTTGAAAATAATTGGGAGTTCTAAAACAAAGTTGTACACAACAGTTTAGGAGTGTGAAAAGTTTTAATGAAAACAACTTTTCTCGTTTAAAACGCTGCTGTGTGCATTTACAGCAAACGACGCTCAGGTTTAGTTCAGTCGTACAGCGCAAGGTGCTTTTACTGAAGAAAAATGAAGTCCTTGTCTTCTGAAGCTACACAACTGCTTTGATTTAGAGGGCTTAAGATGGAAGTAATTCTATTTCCTTACTTAAAATGTTGTGATTTTTATTGTGTTTAAAAAAGTATTCCAGGAGTTCCTGTGTCACTGCCTTAATTGTCTGAATTTCAGAATTCTTGTTTACTCGTTGCTACTGTAAATGATTGCTTGTCAGAACCTACGCAGAAGTGATTTTGTGTCAAGATGAACCAAGAGTAATCCGAACTTTTCTTTGTTTTCAGTCCAGAGGAGCTTCCTGTCCATGATGCAGCAATAGAAAAGGTAACTCCACTGCCTTCCAGAGTTTGTTTCTTTACTAGGATGTAAACATTTACAGATTTATGGCTTTGATTATATTAAAAATTATGAAATTAAGAGATGAAGCATTTTAGTGACTTACATTCCCAAAGAAACATGTTCCAAATTGTGTAAGGGCAGTGGTCCTTGAGGCCATGTTAACTTGCCCACAGATCCCTTGGGGCCCACACGATCCTACACTCACTGGTTGTGATGAGACGTGAATTTTCCTCACCCATCATGCGGCTTAATAAAGAAAATGGAGCTACACAAGAGATCACGCCCGGCTCTGCCCTGGAGAAGCGAGGGCTGTTGTCTGTGTGTCATGAGCTGTCAGCAGCTGTGCTGGATGTGTTGTCCAAGGGAGGTGGTGGCTTTGATGCTGAGGTGTACGCTGCGGTCCCCTGACGAGTGTAGCGCGCTGGTCAAGTTTGGTAAGCAGTGACAAATATCCTGGCTGCCACTGAAACCTCATGGCCTCCCCTGTAATGTTCAGTTGACAAACAAGGTGTATTCTGGATATGCAAGACCTGTCAGCAGCTGGGCTCTGCCCTGGTCCAAAAATCCTGCTGCTGCTGGAGGTGCTGGAGGAGAAATTTGTGAACTGAAGTTTTGAGGATGTGGAAAGCCTTTATTAAAATCACTGGGAAATTAATTCCTACTTCTGAGCCTGGTTACTATTGGCATTTCCCCTTGGTCTGTCAGGCCTCTTGTTATCGCCAAGACCGGATCAGATCCTTCTTGTTTGTCCATCTTGATCTTCTGTATCGAAGAAAACTGAAGATAAATTATTCAAAGCTGTAAGTTTAAGTTAGCCCTCTCGGCTGCACAGATCAGTGGAGTGCATGGAAGAGGGATGGAATAACTTGTCTGAAGGCAGCTCAGCATCCCGGGTGTTAAGAGCAGCACTGCCTCTGAAAGGGAATTATTTTGGGCTTCAGTATAGGGCTGGTAAAAATTTTTCTTGTGAAAGAGGGGAACTTCCGAGTCCTTTTTGTTTTGCATTGGTTCACGTGTATTTCTGTGTACGCAGCCTGAAAGAGTTGCATTTTCCTGCCTCGTTTCATTACATTTAATAACACTGTGAGCGTAGATATAATTTCATTTCCATCAGATGAACACAGCAGGGTGGTGAGTCTGTGAGCGTAAGTATCAGACAGCTCGCAGTTATTGTGGTGTATGTGTTTTGAAGCTCTGATTCGCTGTGGCTCTGTAGTTAGCCTTAAATTATTGGGGGGAAATAGTGTCTCAGTTCTCTGTCCCATGCTGTATTCACGCTGTCTCAGACAAAAGGTCAGCGTAGAAACTGCGTTTATTGAATCAGTGTTAAATTGCAAAGACAGTGCCTTTTTATAATCGTACAGTGATGCTCCTGTGTTAGACTCCTGATGATATCCTGACCTCTGCTGGTTTGAGGTTTATCTGTCTTGTCAGCAGTGTTTGAACCTTTACAATTTTCGAGATACCACTCATTGGGTAATTAATGTGTCCTGTTAATGTAGGCTGACACCGAAAGCTTTCTGTGCCATATCTTTTGAATTCACTTATTTGGCAGAAGTGTTTATGCCCTACTCGTGAATTTTAAAAAATATTCCTAAGTCACATTTTCATTTTGTTTGCAATTGTGTAAAGGGTTGTGTATCCTTGTGGATCTTCGATCTTTATTCTTCGTACACATTCCAGTGTAAAGCTTAAGTTGGGTTTTCTGTGTGTATATTTGTATATGTGTGTGTATTAACGTGGATAATACTTTCAGAACAGGCATTACTACTGTGAATGTAGAGTAATTTTGATGCTTCATTACCTTGCTGGCCATTTAGTGGCTTAAATGCATCAGATCACTGTCCTACATTATGAACTACTTAACCTTCAGATCAATCATCCATCACATCTGAGAGAAAAGTAGGAGAGGGGAGGAAAGCTCAGCTGAAGGAGGAAAGTGGACAGAGAGCTGACCTCGGGAAATCTGGGGTCTGTGTTTGACTCTTTTTGAAGTGCTAGGCCACGTTTTGTAAGTCACTCTCAGTTTGTTTGGGCTTTGTCTTTGCTTTACTTCATCATAAAGTCTCTAGGGAACGGTTCAGTGAGCGCTGGTTTTGTCTGAGGCCCCTGCTAAAGCATTTCTTTAAGTCTTGGCTCTGACACACTTGTTCCCCGGGAAGGTGGAGCGCTGCACAGGAGGCGGATGTTTACCAGCTTAACTTCATGCGTTTTTGCTTTCAGTAGTGTATGATTTACTGACACGAGTTGGAAACCTCTGCTGCAGTTAGGGATTCAGTTATTCCCAGTGGCAAAAATGCTTCAAAGTGCAAAGTGTACACAGAAGACAGAAAAATGGATATTTATTTTATTTATTTATTTTTTTGGTGACAACTACATGGAACTTGCCTGAAAGAGCAGCTGCAGCATCCGTCTTCTCTGCAGTGAGCTGGGCCAGATCTATCCATGTTTTCGGTGTTGCACCTGTTAGACATGAAAGTGAACACAATTCAGACTGGGGGACAAATAACTCCCAAGTTTTCAACAACTGAACGCAGGAATAATTGCTATTTTGACTACAGTAGCATCACTTGAGGACTGGGATAAATTGACACAGAAGACATAAAAGCTTGAACAAACACACAATTGAAGTGAGCTGCTGGCTCAAAAGACCAAAAATCTTGAAAGCAGATCAAACACAGAAACAAAAAGACTGTGGGAGCAGATAGGATTTTCTTTTTCTTACCAATTACCTGAACAACCTGTTGAGGGCAGAGACCTTTCCTGACGTGATAGCAGTGTTACTCCTGCAATCTAAATCTGCTTTAGAGACGGTAAAAATGCTCATTTCTTAAAGGGGTTGCAAGTGTAGAGGGGACTCGGAAACGATGTTGTGAAATCTGTGGAATTTGGGAGCGGTAGTTTTTCCACAGTTCCTCTCTTACTCATAACAAAGTGTTTTATGTAATTAAAATAATAACAATTAG
>NW_010190144.1:0-5809 GCF_000695765.1 Mesitornis unicolor
CCGGCACTTGGCCTTGTTGAACCTCATAAAAGCTTTTTAAAAGAGGCAACTCACCGTGGCACTTTCCCAGTGAGAGAGAGAAGGTAGCTGAGAAACAGGGAATCCTCTGCAGCATTTGTCCCACTGTTCCTCTCAAGAATGGGGACATAGGGGAAAAAAAATCAGGTTGCCAAGTTCCAAATCTGCAAGGCAAGAGCCTCCTCCAACCTCAAGCTTGTCCTCAGAGGGCTTCAGATTTTTGCTGTTTGCAGGCATGGTTTCTGGCAGTGGTTTTTTTTGTCATCTGATAGTAAAGCAGGACCTGCATCCAGCCCAAGGCACACAGGGCACTACAGGCAGCATTCAAGAATGTTACTGCTTCCTGGCCCATTACCTGAAAATACCCATACACTGCAGCCAGTTTGAGGCAGCGGAGAAGCTGGCTCTGCTTTGGTATTTTATGTGGAACAACTACTGAAATAAACAGCTGCAGTGACACACTGTAGTGGGATGAAGATAAATTTATTTTGCTATTTCCACACTCCCACAACTTTTACACCTCCCCACACAAATCTGCCCAAGCTGCTTCCACTTTGTTGGTATTATCAAAGGAAGAAAAATAGCACTGGGGCTTCTGGAGGGAATACCGGCATTAACTCCCCCTGCTTCTCTTTGAAGGCCAACATTAATTGTTATTTTCATTTGTTGAACTGCATTTCAATTGGATTTTTTTCAGTTGTTTTTGTTTGAAAAACAAGAGGAAAATCGTTAATTTATACAAGAGTTAACTGACACATGCAATTCTACTTCAAGTCAGAACAGTCAGCTGTACCTTCTCAAAGATATTTCTAAAGTAAACAGTGTCAGGTTGGAAAAAAATGATAGTTCAGTCATTATGTCAGACAATTTGGAAGCTAGAAAAGAAATCATAGAGAAGAAATGTAGTTAAATCATACTAAAAAAGGGTAAAACTTAAGATCTCCACCCTAAAAAAGGCAAAGCGGGAAAAATAGGAGAGGGAGAGAAAGACACCAGCAAATGGACCAAACAGAACCAAGGGCACTAAACCCATTTAAACACTTAATTTCCAGTAGAAACAAATAAAGGGGAGGGACCCAGGAAAGCATACAAAATAGCAGATGACATGGAAAGAACAAGCAGTTATTTACCATTCTTCATAATGCATAACTGGTGAAAAGCATTAAAGGACATCATGTCAAATTGATTAAGAAGGGTAGTTTTCAAAGTGGTATCATTACTATATGGCACACTTACTAGTATTTTACTCCAGTAAATCCATGTACAGCAATAACATAGTTCAAGCTTGTGTAGTGACCTAGAACTAAGTAATTAAGGGGTGTAGGAAAGCAGGACCCTGCATCTCAGTGCTGAGAAAGAAATAATTTGTTGTGTGGCCCCCAGATCCCACATCAGGTCCCCAACTGCCAGCAAGGTCTGAAACCCAGAACCTGCCTGCTCTACACCAGATCTCAGACACTGTTTAATAAGCAGTCCTCAGCAAATAAGAGAATTTGTGAGCACGCCCTATGTATAAACCAGTAGCTGAGCTACTGAACAAGTGAGCACCCATGGACATTTAAAATGTTAGCTGCTTCTTTTCAGACAGTTGTCTTTAATAAGTACTAGTGATGGTATTATGTGTACTGCTGACTGGAGCATTTAAAGCTCAACTCTGAATGAATTCTCACTTCCACATTTATTTCCTTAAAAACAGAACACAGTTATTAATAACTATTTCAGTGGAGATGAGCACAGCATCTTGCCCTCTTTTTAGAATATCACATTTTAAATCACTGTATACTATGACAGTGTTGATGTTGCCTCGAGCCAAAATATCTCTCTTTCACAACGCCTATACATTTTTCAGGGCAGAGATGCAATCGATACAAGCAAAGGAGACTGAAGAACCCAAGAGGAGCAAGAGGAGTTTTTGTGAAATTGATGTCACCATGCATCCATTAGCCCCACTCAGTAATTAGGAAATTAAAAGTGTGATTGTTCCCCTCTATCGAAGGTCACCCTTGAGGCCCTAACATTGGGTTTAGATGATAATTGAGCGTTTGCTGACTGCTGCCAGGGCACAGGCTACGAACGCCAGCAGAAATCCTGTTTTAAGTCTCTGACTTATTATAAAGAAATGCATGCACTTCTCTATAGGGGATATTTTCAAGAGTACCTAAGCCTCAGGTTTATCACCACAGTTTGTAAGGCAATAGCCTGGCTATATGCATATATTTCACTTTAATAACATCCTCCTTCTTTCAGAGCAGCACAGTTTGGTTCAGATTAATAAACCAGAGGCACTCCATATTAGGTACACTCACACGCATAAGTGATTCAATCAGTATTACATTTTAGCTAGACCTTTTAATAATTGTGGTCGATAGCTGTTTATTAACAAAATCTGAGAAACATAGCATAAACACGTGTGTAATTAAAATAATCTTTGATAAACTTTAAAGTATTTAATTTTGGTCTTATAAGCTGATATAACAGCTTAAAATTAGTCTACACTGAACACCCAAGCACAGAAGGTAGATTTGCAATCAACACATGCGTGATGACGGAGCAACACAGAAACTAGGCCAGGTAGGGAAGCAGGGTACCAAATGAACACAGCAATCAGTTCGAGCTAATTATGTCCTGATGCAGCTATGGTGGCTCTGGAGTGAATACAGGCTCCAACTAGGCCATCTCTGCTTTCCTTTGCATTGTGTGGATATGCCTAAAAATCTTATTTTTATGAGGTGGATATTTGAGGGACTAAGACCCATTGAAATGAAATCCTTATGCAACTGGGTCTTTTAAACTAGATGCCTGGAAATCACAGTAAGTACAAACCTGCAAATGGGTACCTTAATCCACATGTTCCAGGAGGTGTTTTTGTAGATCAGATATTGTTGTCCGAGTTTAAGAATAATTTATCTGTTAACCTATGTATATGTTTTTGAAGTGAGATTATCTAAAAACAGTCTTTCTGCGGCTATAGAGAAGTTATTGTAGGATATCAGACCAACTGCTACATCTAATCCAATATCCCAACAGCAGCTAACACTAAAGCGGCTGGGTACTTTGAAAGGGAACATTAAGTTCTATGTGCATCGACGTGAAAGCCTGCACAACGCGAGATATGCATGAAAGCATGTACAACACAACAGGAAATAAATCTGCTGGGAATAGACCCAAAAGGCCATTAAAAAAAATCTAACCAAGTAGTTTACACCTGATGCAATAGCAAAGGGGGTACCAGGACAGAGGGAAGACAAAGTACAGGCTAAGGACAGTCTTAGCCTCATGATTTCAGACAGACAGCAGCACAGTATAAAAAAAGTTATGAAGAAGAGACAAATGAAGGTGGAAATAATAAAAGCATGAGACAAGAGCCTTAACAAGACCTCTGACTGCACATAGAAATGTGAGCAATTGCATCTTAGATGGCCAGGATGGCACAGGCTGAGGAGCCGAAGATGACACTTACACTGCAGGTAGCATGACATCATTCACAGGGGATGATACTGAAAACTGAGATTTAGCACAATGATGAGTCTTCCCTTAGCCATAAAGGAAGAATTTTGTCCTAGCTATACTGCATCAGACTTAAGAGCCAGGTGTCATGGACATCAGGGAGACAGGTACAGATTTTACTGCAGACATGATAGGATTTGCATTGGACATGGAGTTAATAGGTGAACAGCAAGGGTTTACTGTTAGAATGAGGGTTATAAGCTTTAAAAAAAGTATATTAATATAGCTACAGATGTTTTTTACTGATGTCTCTAATCTGTTGTTTGAATCCCAGCATATTGTTGATGTGTGATTAGAATAACACATTGCAAAGTGGTTCTGTAGCTTTGGCCTGCTCTTATTTAAGATTGCCGCATCTTTCTTCCCTTCTTTCTACCCAAAGACTTCTTCATCACCTGCAGACCTAGTATACCACTCACTCCTGTGGATCTGAACAAGACAGCAAGGGCTTACTGTTAGAATGAGGGTTATAAGATTTAAAAAAAAGCATATTAATATAGCTACAGATGTTTTTTACTGATGTCTCTAATCTGTTGTTTGAATCCCAGCATATTGTTGATGTGTGATTAGAATAACACATTGCAAAGTGGTTCTGTAGCTTTGGCCTGCTCTTATTTAAGATTGCCGCATCTTTCTTCCCTTCTTTCTACCCAAAGACTTCGTCACCTGCAGACCTAGTTACATACCACTCACTCCTGTGGATCTGAACAAGAGCTGTCATGACAAATTTCCTACCTCAGTGGAAGAGATTCATTTTGTACTGGTTAAGATCAAGTGTCTTGACCAACCATTTATTCTTCTCTCTGATGGATAATTTAGCTCATGTGAAATCCCTTCCAGGAGCCATCAATGAATCTCATTTTGGAAGAGGTCTACAGGTGCTTTTATCTATAACCCTAGAACACAGTTATCCACTGCCACAAGTCTTTTGGGCACTGCTTGTAAAATGCCGTTGAATCAGTACAGCCTTACTTGGTGCCTACGTTCTGCTGATGGAGTAACACTATGATGAAAACTCAACTGAGAGCCAAGTGCCTGTTTTGGAAAGATTTCCTCCTTCTTCCTGAGAGTAGCAACTTCTTCCATCACCTTTTTCTTGCCAGTTTTGGAGTCTGAGTTCCAATGTTTGCATCACCTCATCGTTCAGTGAGCTTGCAGAAACGCTGACTCCCTCGTGATTTAGCTCATTCTCCCGCACGCTTCCCCGCAGCCCATCTCAGCTGATTGAATCTGCCTTGTTCACACTGTGAGAGCCTGGAAAGATCTGGTATCACTTCGAGATGCAAAGAGCACCATTAGCAGACCTATCCCAGTTCTGGTCTGTGCTGTATTTCCATACTGAAGGTCAAGGCGGAGCCCCACAACTTAAATAAACACAAAAAACCCTCCAAGAAACACTAAAAATTCTATGCTAAAAAATAGAGGGGAAAAAAATGCAAAGTATGGTCAAATCTACTTATGTTAGTGTCAAAATCTCAAGAAATTCAAAGGTGACAGCATTTCACTTCAGAAATTTCAAGTAAACTGAAGTATCTGAGTAACTGGATTGTTCTTGGGTTTTTTTAATTATATTTTTTCCATAAGTGTTTTCAGATACACATTTTTCCACAAATAAAAGCCTAACAAGAACAGCCACAAGCACGTCTGATCTGATTTTAGAAGGTGTTCTTTCATTAGCAGGTGATTTACTACAGCAAAACATGTAAAAAGCAAATTCATTTAAATACTTCAGGAAGAAGCAATATGAGTTATCAGGTGCTAGCAATCAAAAAATATTAACACAATGATATTCATGACCTCTATCCATAAATAACCGTCAAGAAAACTTTTCTCTCTTCAGAAAATGAACGATTCATGGGAGCCTCGGAAATTGTAATTAGTATTAATTTAGCTGATTGTACACTTAGATAAGCTGTACATAAAAAGATTTCAGACTTTAGGGGAAACAGACAGCTACACACACCAATTACCAAATTTTTAAGAGACCTGGAGATAAGTAATTAATTAGAGGAACTCAGGCAATAAAGGGATTCGAGCTAAAGAAGTCGGTGGCTCTGCAGACAGGAGCCAAGCAATCATTTGAAAGAGGACATGGGACAGCAGGAGAGGAACAAACTCTCTCCTCTGCAACACTGTGCTCCATGAGCTTAATTAAATTAAGCACAGTGACTACAGCTAATTGGGATTTTTTTTTTTTTGAGGAAATTGTAATCTGATAGCACATATTCTGTACAGCTAGAAGTTTTTGAGGAGAAGAGCCACCTGGCAGTAATTTTGATGGGAA
>NW_010190144.1:5840-13322 GCF_000695765.1 Mesitornis unicolor
AAAGCAACTTTTGGTCAAAGGGACAGACCAGAGCATCCTTGTCTGGGCACTTTTCTAGACCATAAGTAGCAAAGGAGAACTCTTAACCCCCATAATTCAGGTCAGGACTAAGAGTGCATTTCCTGTGCTTAACTCGATTGCCCCACCAGCACCCAACCCAGAGGTCCTTCAACAAGAGCTGGGTCTTTATCTTGCTCCATGCTCCATCAAAAGCATCGAAAGATTTGTTTCATCTTGCTTTGAAGTAGATATTTTTAATGAACTGTTTAGCAGCCAAGTCTAATTGTGAAGCGTAACTACTGCAACTTGAAATACCACTCCGAGCTGCTCCATAGATGGGAAATGACTACAAGCCAAAATTTGCAGGGGTGAGCAAATGGGAAAGTTATTTTAAAAAAGACTCCTGATGTCAGTTAATCTGTAATTCCACCTCCTTTATAATGTGTGTCCTTGGTCAGGATGAAATTGCTTAGCATTTACCAGTCAAAACCAGTTTAGCCTCCCATTTAAATGGCCAAAGGCCTGCAATTATGAATCAGTGTCATAATGACACAAAAGTGTAATGTTACAGCTGTAACAAAAGCAAATCTAAGGGATTGCAGGCTTTTAATATTTCAATAAGGTTAAAGCAGGAGTGCTGAATTATTTAGGTTCTGGAATAAGATATAAGTGCTAGAGCAGTATTGCATCCATACTCTTGTATCTTCTCATGTGTAGAGGTGATAGCTATGTGATGAATTGCAAGAGTGTGAGGTAAATTAATTTATTATGCACTTTGATCACAATACCCTCTCCTGGCCTACTAATCCATTTCCCAGCAGACTTCCTCTAATATCCCAAATCACAGAACACTTTCATTGCTGCCATTAAGAACAATGTTTCATAGTCTACCTCTTCTTCTCCTCATAGACAGGGAAGTTTGTCTCCTTGAAAGAATAATAAAGATAAATTAAGTTACAGAAAAGCATAATGGTAAGACCTTTATATCCCCCACTTTTCCATATTAAATAACTATACAAAAGACTACAGCTGAGTGAGATGCTGTGATGTCTGCATGTTTCTGGTGGCAGAGGTAAAATGAATAAAGAACAGATGTATAGCTCTCCAACTATGATGATTTAACATTGCCAATAAAGAAATAATACATATCTATATATAATCCCTGGAAAAGCACTAACAGTTAAACCCAGTCTACAATGTACTCACAATTTGACATTTCCAGGCTATAGACTATTATGCGATAAAAACACTAATTAATGTATCTATCACTGCCAGAAGAAGTGTGATGAAACCAAAATGTTTGGCAAGCTTAATGTAAAGAAAAGCTGTTACTACCCCAAATCCCCACTCTCTGCTAACTACCAGAACTTCATACCCTATCTCAGAGGCAGCTGCAGCACAGGGCAGCCAGGCAAGCATGGGAGCTACTGGAGCAAAGGCATTGGTCCCTCCCCAGGGAGGCTGTGAGCATAGCCTTGTTGCTGGGCTCCAGGTGTAACACACAGGCACTGGAGGATATTTACCCCTCTACCACCGAACTGGCAAAAGGCTCTAAATCCAAATTATGATTAACACAAAGCTGAACAAACTATAAACTCTCAAGTGTTATTTACCAGAAGATCACCAAGTCGATTGATTTTATAGATTTGAAGCTTCTGAATCTTACCACATGTACAGGAACGTATAGTGCCCAAAACCCCCAGGAAAGAAATCCATACAAATGTGGGAAATGTAAAGCAGGAAATGAGCTAGCTTACAGTAAAGGTATGGATGTGTATGCATACAAGCACTACCTTCCACTAAATTAACATGGCTTTGTCTATAGCATGAATTGCACTTAACTGAATATTAAATATTGACAGAAAGAGTCATGGCAAACTTAATGACAATTGGGGCATCTTCTGCGCTTGACTTGACATATATACTTCAGAATTTTTTACAGGAATTATAATTTTGTACATAAAAATGTAGTAAGAAAAATGTTTCTAAAGAAAGGCAGGATAATTGATAAGGATAAAAGGATAAATTTCTTCCCAGATTTTCATACACTTATCCTTAATGTTGTTAAGTACTTCATTTAGAAATCTCCCCTGGGAGGGCACCTTTTCTTTCCCCAGGTCAACTGGGGCTTACCTTGTGGTAGCAGGACACGTACAATGTCCTCTCCACAGGACCACAGCTCACCAGCACCACTTCAAGCCCAACAGCGCTGTGCCCTGAGGACAGGCAAAGCCACACTGGAGAGCACGTGGACAAGAAACAGAAAATTAGTGTGCTGGGTTTCCTGCATTGCAGTGGCATTGCTGCTGCTATCCCAGCCAGGGCAGTTATCTTGCTTCTGCAGCTGCAAATAGGTAACTTTACTGGTATTAGAGGAGCTGCAGAAATTCTCTCTGTAGGAAGAAAGAAAAAGCAATCTGAACAAGGCAGCAACATTCGTTCACTCTGGGCAATGCAACATAGGGATTTTCTTCTGCCCCTTACAATGCTATGCCCACTTCTACTTTGGCCTATGATGAACCATGGTCCTGGGGGAAGCATCTCATTCCAGACTGGCACTTGCATAATGAGGAAAGATGCTCTCAGCAATAGCAAAACTCAGAATATTTCAGTCTTCATCAAGACCCAGCAGAAATACAGCCAAATCCCAAACCCTTGTGACTATTTGAGTAACTGACTGCAAGACCTGGTCAGCTGATGGGAAACACTCAGCACTTGGTTATCCATGAGAGTGACTGAGATGATCTTGCTGCTTTGAACATCCCCACTGTGGACTATTTTGAGAAAATAAGAAATAAAGGAAGAGCAAAGGACAATGTTCTGTGAAGAGAGTAAGTGCAGAACCCAGCTCTGTCCACTAAAAATGGGTCTCTGCACCACGAGATGAGGTAGCATACAGAGGTTTGGATGTGAATACGCCTGCATCACTGAAAACAAATGCTTAGACTTGTCTGGCCATAGGCATATCCACACATTCTTATTTTAGGAGATGATACATTTCCACCCTCCTCCTCAAGGATTAATGAAAGGATATACATAAAATAATAGCAGCCATAAATAAGGAGGCTTTGCAGCAGAACAAAATTAAGCCTCCCTTTCTTCTAGCATCTTTCCGAAACTTCCCATTACAGAAAAAGAGAAATCCTTGGGACAAAATAGGTTGACCAAAGCTGAGTGAATTATTTACTGAGAAACAGTTACATTACAGATGTCAAAGCACTCAGAGCACCAGGGCGAGATGGGAAATCTTCATCCCTTTCCTGTTACAGGAGATGGGCATTTGTTTTCTTGACATTTAGATGACATTGTAAAAGCAAAGAGAAAAGAGACAGGCAGTGATATAAGCCAGCATAAAAACTCACGGGTTTATGTAAAAATGTTAAAAATAATTAAAGAATTAACACCTTTGCCTCATGACTTACTGTCCTGAAAGCGTTAAGCAGCTTATTCGTAGGATGGCACCTTTACCTTCTGCAGATATAATTCATTGGATGTTTCCCAAAACTATACCTCAGATAAAGTAGAGTTGGTGAAAAAGTACTTGCATTTTTTTCTGGGTGAATGAAAGGTGAATTTTTCATGGGAAACAAGCTTCATTAAACAATACGCAGTCCATTTTGTTCAATTACATTTTGCCATCTTTCAGGCGACTTCATGATCCCACGCTCAAAAAAGTTCTTATCTTTTTGGCAAAAAACAGTTCCAAGAACAATTTTATATCCTCATCAGCAGTGAAGGTTTTACCATTCAAGGCATTTCACAAAGAATGAAGCAAATGGTGGTCTGATGGCAACCATATCTGACAAATGTAGTGGATGTGGTAACATCCCATCCAAGTTGCAACAATTTTTGACAAGTGACCCAAGTTGCATGTGGTCTAGGTGTTATCATGGAGAAACACAACATCTTTGCAGTTCACCAATTCTGGATGCTTTCATTTGATGGCATAATTTAATTTACCCAGTTGATGACAGTACACATCCAAATTAATGGTCTGGTTCCTTGGAAGCAATGCAAAATACACAAAAACATTGAAATCCCACCAGATTGAGAGCATCACCTTTCTTTGGAGGATATCTGCTTTTGAAGTGCTTTGAGCTGGTTCATCACACTTGCTCCATGACCTTTTCATTCATTATTGCTGTAGATCCATTTAGCATTACCTGCTATCACACGTTTCAAAAATGGGTCATTTTCTTCGTATTACAGATGTCAATGTGCTTAGTGAGATGAATTTCAGAGAGCTCATGTGGCACCCAAACATTGAGCTTCCTAACATATCCAAGTTGTTTTAAATGGGTTTCAATGCTAAATTTAGATCTGTTAAGATTATCAGCAATCTCTTGTGTCTTTAAATGCCAATTGGATTCAATAGATGCTATTTTTTCATCATCAACCTCAACTGACCTTCCTGAACATGGTGCACTTCTAACATCAAAATCTCCAGACCAAAATTTAGCAAACCAATTCTGAAAATGCCATGGTTTTAAGGCATCTTCACCATACACATCACAACTGTTTCATGAGCTTAAGCAATAGTTTTTCCTTTTCGAAAGTAACACAGCAAAATATGACAAAAAATGTTCCTTTTGATTTTCCATTTTGAAATAGGCACCAAATAAATTGTTAACAAAATAAGTGCACTTTCTTTTTCTAAAACAAGCTTGAACTGTCAGCTGTCAAGTTAAATAATGAATTTGTGGTTTAATATGAAGGTATTTTACATTTCAATACATGTATATCCATCTATTTTAAAGATGCAATTACTTTTTGGCCAACCAATACTTGTTCATTCACAGTGTCTTGTTGCTGCCTCTATAATTTATGGGTAATGTCCTATGTAAATCATGGCAAAAAAATGACAGATCCCAGGGGCCGTTTGTTGTTTAATCTCAGTTTGTCACAAGTCAAAAAGAATTATGTGAAAATACAAGGAAAGTCATCCATAATGGTAAAAAACGGTTCTTGGACATTCCGAGTTGTTTTCTAAGAAACATAAATAATCAGCTTTTTGTCAGCTATGAAATGAATCTACATTTTCTATTCCACATGAAGGGCCATCAAACAGAGTTCTAAGTGTTTTACACCCCATTCTACTTCTGCTGGCAGAAAGTTGGGGCTCTGCAGGATTTGACAGCAACTCATCCACTGAGCTAGAGAACACAGAAAGACATCGCACAGAACTAGGCTGGTACCGCAACAAAAATAAGAGGGCTTTGGAAAGAGCTTTGTGCTTTTTACTGCTGAAAAACAATCCTTACTCTTTATGCTGTGCTGCCGCCAGGCCTTGGTGTCAGCTCCCTCTGTGCTGAGCAGGCGGCTCGCTGGTTGAATCGGGCTTTGTCTTCCCAGGAAAGGGAAAACCTCAGACAAACTTGGATCTCAGTCTTGCACTGGGCTGTTAAGTCCTTCATCTGAAGCAGTTTCCAAGGAAATGCTCAGATCACCACACCTCTGATATGTTATTGAAGAGATCTCAATCTCTTTCATTATGTCCTACCAAAATTTGGATGCTACTAAAGCTGCCAAATATGTTCCCACCAGAAGATTTTATTATTATTATTAATTTTTACAAGCCTATATGTTTCACTAAAGGTCTCTGGCACATTATCCCTAATTTACTGTAATTACTCTTACTTAAAATCTAATATGGCCACTTCTGAATCTCACCACAGTCCCTCCCAGGCCCCCAGGAACTTGTAAGGAAAAGGGCACAAGTGGATACAGTTTAAATATCTGCTGGGTTCAGTGATTAATATTAGAACACAGACAGCTTCACTGCTGATAGACGATCACATTTTCACCAGAACAGGAGAACAACGGTGCTTTGCAAAGCAGAGCCGAGTTTACTTCAAAGCGACAAAAGCAGATGCTGTCACTTAAAGAAACATTTCTAATACTAAACCTCAGTTAAAAAGAAAAAAACAGAAGCATCTCTCAATATAAAGTGATATTGCAGTGTGTTTTTCTTCAAGGACAGGAAAATCACCACTACAGATGTATATTAAAGGAGGAGTATTGGTCTCTGACATGGATAACTTCCACCTTGACAAGTGAAATTGGCTCATTAAATTAGCAAAGAACCCGAGATGACTGAAAAGTCAGCAAAACCCCTCAATAACACTGCAAACATCAGCTTGTCAAAGCTTTGCTTTCCCTCCCTGTGGGCTCTGCTTCTTTTTGAACGGACAAGCAGAGGCCAGGAGCAGCGCTCTGCTGTGGCTGGGGTGCAGCCTCAGCCTCCTCCAAAATGCAAGCAGAGAGAGAGAAGTCACAGTTCAAGTCTTCTGTTCAAATACAGCAGGAGAATGGCAGAAAATCTATGCCTACTGCACCACGCTGAGAGTTAGCGGACAGTGGTTCAGCTTTCCTCTGAAAGAAAGAAAAGCAAAACCATCTAAAGGATGCCCTTCCCAGAGGTTAAACTTTGCAACAGGTTATTTATAAAATACCCATTCTCTGTGTGCTGAAACCTCCTTTTCATATGCATTTAATTCTTAATAAGTGCCACCACTATTTGAGAGCCCCCAGCTCAGAGCAGAGCTGTGTGCTCAGTTGTAGTGAGTTTTTTAGGGTTTTTTTTCCCACCTCTTCACTTCTTGGCAGGGGTAGGGCTCATCCTAAAGCCCTACATTAGCCATGGGGTCTGTGAGCAATGGACTGGCTTTTCTTTGCCCTCTCATAGCAAGCAAGAGAGAAAAATCCTCATGTCTTATCTCCCGATTACCTAATTATTGATTCAAAATGGAAAACTCCAGAGGTATTGGAAGTCATTCTCTCCACCAGCAATACTTTAACACCACAGCTCTACACTTGGAAGAAAGATGACAAAGGGCCAACCTCTACAACAGAACATAGCTTCTGATTAGAGATACTCTGATTTAAATTTATTTAAGCAAAAAACTAGTACCTTTTCTAGACTTTTTTTTAATTGAATTTGTTCTTTTTCCTTGCTTTTCTTTCACTGTTTAGAAATACAACAAATTGTTTCAGGTTTTATTCTCTTTTTTTCTTTCCCAGTTAGCAAGAAAAACAATCAAGTTGTTCCAAACTAATTTCAAAATGTAAATACTGCACCAAACTAGCACTTGATACCTTGCTTTGGCTGTCAAATAAAAAAGAATATTCAATAATTTACACTGCTTTAGTCACACAACAAAAGCAGCACAGCTTTGCAAAATGCAGAGCATTGCCCTGTATTCCTTCAGCTTACAAAAATAAACAAGTTGTCACAACAGAAAGTTTCCTCAAGCACATAAAAGCTTGTAGTTATAAGTGGCTAAAATGAGGAATTTTTACATTGATTCAGCAATACAGATGGTCCTAGTTTGTTTCTCAAGGCCTAACAAGAGTCTCCTAGATACCCTCTGCAAGCCAGGCAGTGGACAGCAGCTGAAGCTCGGTTGACTTTTCCTTGTGAGAGGGGAAAAGAACCCTATGGAAGAGGATCCAGAGTGGCCCTGATGTGAGCTGGGACACGGG
>NW_010190144.1:13353-37957 GCF_000695765.1 Mesitornis unicolor
CGGGTTTCCTGCTGCGCCTCTAAGACAGCATGAGCTCCTGCCAGAAAACATAACAATACTGGTAAATATCTATATAACCTATGTGTTGCCAAAACATAGGTAAATAACATAGAGGACCTTTTTTTCAAGGTTCCAGAGAAAACTCAACAGCAGCAGCCAAAAAAGGGCCATTAGTGGAAGGACATACAGGACCCTGAAAGCATCCTGGCTCAACCAAGTCCCCATCACTCCGCTGGCTGGACCAAACACAGGTGACTTTCCATCTAGGAGCCTCCAGAGCACATCCCTCTTTTGGGACTGATCTTCTAGGCCTTTTTGCAGAGCCATCTGTGTATCTAGAAGCAACTAAGAGATTAAGTTTTTTTTCCAATTGTAGCAAACTGTGTGAATTTTTTTCTCTCCTATTAAAAAACAAATGACATGATTTATCTTGCCACAAGTTTTTATGCTGCTGTAGCTGGCCTGCAAGCGTATTGAGATAACAGCGTGCAGTTAACAAGATTTGCAAGTCAGACACATTATAAAAAATACACTCTTGGGGTTCTGCAGAATCAGTGTTACACTGCCTGTGAAAAACTGGAAGCATCACACAAAGCTCTGGTGGGAAGCGTAGCCTTTAAGTGAGAAACACGCTTAAAGTGGAAGCCTTTTTGTCCAAAGATGAGCCCAACCTTCTCATCTCTTCAAAGAAGCAATTAAGTAAAAAGGGGGAATTTCCACATTTAAAGCAAAGGCCACATCGCTTATGTGCTCTGAGTCTGTGGTTCAGCTGAAAACACAGACACAGGAGAAAATTCACCACAACAGTACAACTTGTTTGTCAATTGAGTAACAGTAAGTGAACGTGAAGGCTCTTTACACCTCACAGCTGGCACAGTCTGATAGATTATAGCTTAACCACCATGAAAGTTTAAGCCGGCGTGAAGTTGGCTTACACTAAAGCACTTGATTTTATGAAAGACGGGAGCTAAGAGCTTCCATGATCCGTCACCCAGCTCACAGCAACACTTGTACTTGCACACTGCGCCATGCCAAGGACAGAGCACTAGGATGCCTGCTCTGCGTACCAACTGGGAGGGCAGTGGCTGGCAGCCACCAGCCTCACTTAAATACATGGGGAACAGAATAACAAGACCTCACTTATTTGCATCTCAGCTGCCTTAAATATGCTCGTGATGAGATGTCAGTGTCCTCAGCTGATCTATTCCACTGCTGGATGCTGCGTACAGACTGCACAAGGCAGTCCTTGAGCAAGTCCTTGGTTGGGCATGAAGAGAAAGAACCAAGGGCAGGTTGTTGGTCAGGTTCCTGTAAAACCATGCTTTCGCTATAGCAAATATTGATGTTCTGGGGCCTGTATGCATTGACAGAATATGGAGCAATTCCTCCTGACAAAGGTATGTTTGAATAACGCTCATATCTTTGTGTGGTTCCTAGGTGAAATCTGGACACTAAATCACTTAATTAGAAACAGTCAGGACACAGCTTACGGTAGGACCTCTGAAACTTTAGGTACCATATCATACAATGCATATGTATTCTATAGAGGAAATAATATTTTTATAGCCACATTTATCAGCAGATTTGTGTTTTAACCTCTGTATGAACTTCCCCTAACAGATTTTGATTCAGATTCCATCAGGACCAGGGGATAATCTCTTCTCACCTGTTAAAGAGCACAGCCCCTCAGATGTAGGGAGCAGCACA
The DNA here is from genome assembly GCF_000695765.1 of Mesitornis unicolor. Lineage (NCBI taxonomy): Eukaryota > Metazoa > Chordata > Aves > Mesitornithiformes > Mesitornithidae > Mesitornis > Mesitornis unicolor. The sequence goes on from NW_010190144.1 coordinate 15,061, forward strand.
CTAAAGTCACACAGCCCTCATCAGAAGGACTTAAGTACAAGCATAATACTGCTTTGTAGTTTGTTTCCATCTCTAGATACTGCAGATTACATCTTTTCCTTTGATAGACTAGAAAACAAAGAAAAAAGAACATAAGCAAATATATTCAATTTACATAAGAACAGGATTTAGGGGGGACCTGCATAGTCTGCTCTCAGAGGAGTGTGACAAAAGAACCGCTTGATACCACACTGCTTATAGAGGGCACATCACAAAACACCGTGCAGCAACAGGCAGCTCAGAGCCAATTCAAATGCAATCTAAAACGTCAAGGAAATGTTTTACTATGGGAAACTATTAAATGATGATTCATGCTGAAAGCAGAAAACCCTTTCCCTTCAATTTGTAACTACTTTTGTCACCAGCATTTGTTCGTTTTCAGAACTGGTTGTCAAGAGTCAAGAGTTTGCTTTCTAGAGCCTGCATCACCCGGTCTTACCAACATGTTTGTGTCTGTGGTAACATCATGATCTCAACAAGGTGTCTTAACTACATGGCAGCATCAAAAAGTGGAGAAACTTCAGGGGTGTAAAGGATGAAGGTCTGGTTCCAGTACAAATACACAAAATCAAAGCACAAGGGCAGAGGGGGGGAAACAACAAAAAATCTCAACAAACTAGAAACCACTATCATAGTGTAATACCTTCCAAAAAACTGCGGCAGAGACAGACACAAGGCACCTGTGAAGTTTTTCCAACTGGAAAATTCTAAACACAGAAATTTTTTTTCCCGTAAGTAACAAAAGGTTATCATTTATATTTTCCCCAGTTCTGTTAGAAAACAGTTAAAATACGGTGTTAATATCAGAAAGTAGAAAACGTACTTTTGCGTTTCAAATCAAATAGCTCCATTTTGATTCTTTCCAAATAATGTTTGGAATTATTTCATAAAAGTGTGAGTGGTGTCATCATGAGGATGAAATCAAGTGGCATTTTCTTGCTCAAACATCACATCAAGGTGTACTGAATTTAAGATTAGGAGATTCAGAGCCTTTTCTAAAAGTGAAAGCCATAAGAGCTTACATAAAGCAAGCTTTGAAAGAAAATAAAGGAAACAGTTAAAGGAAGGGCGACAGATTTAGAAGTAGGATAAGCAGTGAGGAAAATAGATTGAAATGGAGTGAAAAGCTAGAGAAGACAGCAGGTAATCTGGCTACGTTGTGGTCCCTCCAATACTTTACAGCCTCTATACCTGGTACTTTCCTAAGGTGCTCATTTGTCCACAGCCTGCTTCCAGTCAAGACATCTCAAAATTCCCTTCCCACAACTCTCTCAGCTTTTTCTCATACCATCCTTCAAGTGGGGAACTCCGCAGAGCCAGCACTTACCTTTTAGGACTCGAAGTCCAGCTAAGCTCATAAAGAAACTGGACTAACAATCGGAAGTGTGAGATTAATATCTAATAACTGCTGTTGACTCGTTCAGTTTGGTGTGTTATCATCAGGAGGAGATCAGCATCAAACAATTACCAGTTCTGTCCTCAGGGAAAAGGGAAATGCAGAACATTTCCAACCAAGACCGAGGAAGATCTATTCCATCTCGACACGATTCACTGAAGAACATTGCCTGGCAGCTCTCCTGACTCCTAATGTGCTGTGACAAACTGGGATATGCTGGGACACGCTGCCCAAGTGTGACTCAGGTTCCTTGTCTCTGCTGTGGGTACAGATGGGTTTTAATAGACAGAGGGGAGGTCCTCACATCGGTCGCCCTGGGAAAGCTCCCATGGACTCGTAGCAGGGGTGCATCACCCTAATGTCTTCAGATTTTAGTAAGAGGAAAAAAATGGCAAGGGAGGGGACAGAAGAGCATAACCTTGCTCTTAGGCATTCAATAATCTCATTTAGTGACTGTATCACTAGTGTTTTGGCCGAGTTAATTTTCCCTTCCGAAGTCTGCATTCAGACACTCACCAGCTTTTGTCTATTGCTGTCATCGAGGCATTTGCATGCACTAATCCATGACAAATGGTTTCATTTGAGGCACATCTGATTTCCTTGCCTGCCAACTAGAAAGAGATAATAGAAATACCAGGAGAAACTAAATTAGAACTAAAGGAGTCATCTATTTGTTGGAGCAACTCAAAACAAGGTTAAGATAAACACCACCCAGGCAGCTGACTTAATGTAGAAAGCGCTGAGGTTTCAGCCATGGAAAGACAGTTTCTAATTACCTGGAGGGAAAAATAACCAACTTCATTTTAAAGCCTCACAAAAATATGATATTACTACAGAAATAATTATGCTACAGATGTGGGAGCTGGCTTAGATACCATCATTCTCTGTCAGATCCTGCTCTGGCACGCTGAAACCAATTACAAATTCAAAAACCTCTGTTATCTCCAAGTCACCCCTTGAGTTTTTCTTTCAGCAAACAATACTACTGCCTGCTGGCCGACCAACCACCCAGATTTGAAAGCACCCCATGCAAGTAACCACAAAGAGGAACTTCCCGAGTTGATGATATTCACAGCAAACAGAGTTAGTGTAGACCTGATGGCTTATGGATTCAAGCAAGATTTTTAGATAAAGGAAATACATTTTATGAAAACAGCAGAGAAAGCAGTTTAGGGCAGGAAAAGGCAACTTGTGGAAACACCAAATCTCCTTAAAGTTCAGTGCTGCTGCAAGACAAAACAAGAGCTGGTACCAGCCAGATAGACACACAGATCCTTCCTCACTTCTGGTATTGGATTTGAAGCCTGTGAGGTCTTGACTTCATTTGGGAAAGAGGATTTGTTCATTTATTAGGACAGTGACTTGTTTTATGTAGCCGCTGGGTAAACAGAAACGTTATGCAGATTTATTCCCCAATGAGGAAAGTCAGGGCAGAAACAAGGAATGCACAAAGATACCAAGTTTGGTTTTGAATTACAGTTTCAACTTGGGAAACTGATTCCTCAGAAGAGTTAAGTTCTCAGAATTCTCCACTCAGTTCTGATTTTAGCATGAAAACATGAAATAGGTTGGTGTTCAACTGTAAAATTAGCTGATATTGAAACATGATAGAAAACATAAGAATTACTATATAATAGAAACACTATCAGTATTTTCTATAGTAATTATATTAATATAGTTATCTAGTCATATTTTTAGTGCATTTTTGCATACATTCCTGCCAAATCCGAAAGGAAGGTAAGTCTTCCCCTGAAATGCATTTCTCAAAATGCATTGTTCTGAACACTACCTTACTGTTAGTTTCAGTGTTATTTGATCTCATTAACCTGCTTGGTTTTAGGTTTTATTTAAATTCAAAATTATTCAGAATGTAAACATTTAATAGGTTTGTGTAGGCAAATATCTATAATACAGATACTTTTCCATCTTTGAATCTGTTCAAAATCGCAACTGTGTTATTGCTGGTTCCTGGGCAGCACACAGGGAAAAGGTGCTAAACAACAGGTCCCCTTCATTTATTCAAGTTCTTTTAAAAAATAAACATATAAATCAATGAAACCAAATAAACTATCCTTGCTTGCTCCCAACCACTTAATTAAACACAATTAACTCTAGTTTGTTTTGGCAACCAATTAATGTCATGATCAAATATAAATAGACTCTGCAAGAAAAGATTATAATTAATAAATCCTTAACAATACAGTAAAATTACACTGAAGCTTTGCTTGCCAGAAATATTTAACAACATTTTTGAAGAGCATTAATGAGGACACTAAAAAAAGATAATAAAGTTTTATCAGTGTCTGCGGTTAAGATCCGGAGGCTCCTGTCTGCACTCAGGCTGATCTACAGAGCCATTATTTACAACAAAGAATCACAGAATGTCAGGAGTTGGAAGGGACCTGGAAAGCTCCCCCAGTCCAACCCCTGCCAGAGCAGGATCACCAGAGCAGTCACACAGGAACACGGCCAGGGCTTTGGGTGTCTCCAGACAAGGACACTCCACAACCTCTCTGGGCAGCCTGGGCCATGCTCTGCCACCCTCACACTGACAAAGTTTGTCCTCATCTTCAGCTTGAACCTCCTGTGCTCCAGCTTGGGACCATTGCCCCTTGTCCTGGCATTGGACATCCCAGAGCAGAGCCTGGCTCCTTCCTCCTGACACTGCCCTTTCCAAATTGATCCCCATGAATGAAGGCACCCCTCAGTCTCCTCTGCTCCAAGCTGAAGAGACCCAGCTTCACAGGAAATTACAGTTCCAAGCTCCACACTTTCCAATAAACATACACATATGTTCATAGGTGTTTTCTGGTAAAGCTCTCCATGAAGATAATTTTCACTTGCACACAACTACAGGAGTTAGTTTTGCTCTTTATGTTTAGTAGAGTCACAATGAAGGCTCTTTATTCAGGTTTGTCATCTGCAGAAAATAAAGTTAATCCAATAGGAACTTTGGATCACACATGAAAATAGAACAAATGCATATTTTGACCTGAACCAGCAGCTCCTCTAAGAGTCAAGAGACAATGTTTACAATAAGGCTGGGTTTTAATTGTCTATTCATTCAGAGAGAAGTTGGGTGCAAGATATACAAATAAAACTTTGCAGCTCATAGAATGAGTATCTATGCATAGTTTTTAAAAGTGCCCAGCACACATGGCTGCTGTTGGGAGCTGCTAATGCAGAGCAGACCACTCCCAGGTTACTTCGAGCTCAAGGACAAGACAACACAGTGAGAGCATCCTGGCAGAAGAAAATTCAGGTATCTCTGATAAATCGTCCATGTGTTCCACTTCACTTGCTGATTCTCAAGGGATCTCTTTTGCATTATCCAATAAATGGTAAAGGTCCTCCATTCCTGCCATCAATTCACTTCTCTAGCAAAGCTGCTCTTTCAAAGTAAAGTAAAACAAGGATTACAATGGAATACTACCACACAATTAACCATTATCATACAACAGAGATCTTGCACCGTCTGTCACTGAAGTGACCTTTTCAGAAGGGCAGGGTTGGTTTCTTCACCCACTGCAAAGGAAAAGGGGGAAACTGTTGTTCTGAAAGGAATAGAGAAGGCAAGGGAGAGATGCCAGATAACAACCTTCTAAATAGAGCACAGAAATATGAGTCACAGATAGATACATACATGGAGCTTTGTAAGTTCATTCAGCCTAATTTACACCCCCAATTCCCTATTGTGCATCATAGACTGAGTCTTATAAATTTAGAGTCCAACTGTGCTACAGTCCTCATGGTCCCTGCCTAGAGCACAATGAAAAGAAATCCCCAGCACCGCTCACATGAAAAAAAAAATAAGAGTTTAGCTGGAGAGAAGTGTTCTGTACAGAGCATCTGGAAATAGCAGAAATGCTAAATCCCATCAGGAAAACAGATCTTGCTCACAGCACAGGTTGATTTCACAGCAGAGTGGAAAAGAAAACATTCAAAAGGAAATACAAAGATTATGGGCTGGATAGGATAAAACAATCTGGAATTTAATGGGAGAAAACATTTATCTTATGAAGAAATGCACTTGGATATTGCCTTTTAAAATATAAATGAGCCTTGGACTAAAGTAGGCTAATCATTAAAGGCAGGTTTCTGATGCTATCAGCAGAAATACTTCAGCACAGAGCAACGTTGTTTGCCTTTGGGGTTTATATTTGTAGGTGCCAAATTTTCCTTGGGACTTAACCACCATAGTACGAATTCTCAGAGTCTTTAATACCACGACAGCGAGCGCTACAAATAGCGCAGTGCACTGAGAGGTCCCTTCGTGACTCACTAAAGCCCCAGGGCTGCCCTTGGAGATGGAGGCGCAGCACAGGGGTGTGGGAGGAGATGACGCCTGCCGGGGCACTTTCTGGTCCCTGGTCCCTAGAGCAGCTCCTGCCACGCAAAGTTGGAGGTGCTTTGCTCCTGCCTGTGTGGCTGCCTGCAGTGGGGCCTGAGGGAGAGCTGAAGAGGTACAGGCTGGGGACAGGAGCATGGCTGGGAAGGAGGACAGAGCCAGGGGACCAAATTAGAGCACAGACATCACCAGGACAAATCACACACACAAGGGGCACGTCCTTTCTCTCAAAATACCGCTGTTAGCAGCTTGCTATTGCACTTTAGCACAAGGTATGTGGCAGGAGCAATTGCAGGGAACACAGCCATGCTCCCAGCAGCTCCTGCGGAGCCGTGCAGAGCACAGCAGTCTGCTCAGTGCCCCATCGCACACCTTGGCCATGCTGTTCTTCACAGTCCATTGAGCTGCAACACCTGCTCCCCTCAGGTTGCTTTGTCTCCCTGGATCAGAAGTAACAAGGCATCACATTCAGCAGTGACTGGTGACAGCTTTCCTCCACCTGCAACCGAGCTGCGAACCTTGCAGCTACATCCCCTCCTCAAGCGAGGGAGGGTCCTCTTGTCTTTGACCCTCCATCGAGTACTGGTTCCTCCTTGGCAGTGCCTAGCTACCCTTTTCCCCTTTACCTGATAAACAGGAGCCCATTAAAGTAACCACTTACAGACCCCATAACTCACTCTCTGGCTGCAAACACTCCCTATAGCTCTGTTCTTTCTTTTGGAGGTTTGAGTATCAAAAGAAATTAAAATAAAAAGTCAAAGGGTGCAATATTTCCAATAAATTCTGCTGGAGTAAACAAGTGTATCACACAAACACAGCAAATTCATCACTATTACGCTGCTCATAATCCTTTCTTCTCTTTATGCGTTAGTTTCGTTACATCAGTTCTCTGCCTACAGAAGATACAGACAAACCTGTTTGTCCACATGCATCCAAATAGATTTTGTATGTGGCCAAGAACACAGTAAGTATCTCCAGCCTGGATTTCTTTGCTAAGCAGTTGGGAGTTTCATATTTTGAAGAGCAGACTATGAAGGCCAAAGGTATAAAGCAGAAAAGTATCACAACAGAGATGATTTCCAGTGAGTGACTGGAACAGCTCATTGTGAGCAGGTTTTTCTGGTAGGGAACAAACTAAGATATAAACGTGCATTTTATTGGTGTAAATGAGATATGAATCAAGCATTAGTGCTTATACATCTGTTAAGTTTAATTATCACAGCAAGAAACATTAATTGTCAGCTTTCACGTCCCTGACATCATCTGCTGGACACCAGCTAAGTTGTTGCATGGCAGTTTGGACATTGTATACTGAAGGCAGCAGTTTGCATTCACAACATATAATGACTGGAATACAATTCTTGCTAATTGCAGAAACTGTGTACATTTATATTTATTAACTACCTCATCCTACACTTGCTTCTATTAATACCGAGAGGAAAAATTCCTGTTTAATTAATCTTCCAAATGGCAGTCGTTCCGCAAATTCAAGACGAGTATTTTATTTACACTTCCCTGAGGAATTAGATTCAGACCAACATTCCTCCCAATCTGTTTTGAACTGAATAGCCACATAGTTGGGAGATATGAAAATAGTAGACCTTTTGAAATGTGAAAACATTCCATTTCCCCCAAGGCTATAAAAATCAGTGGGAGACTGAGATCAGAACTAAGAATCTTTTCGCTTGCAGACACAGACTCAAGTTTCTGCAAAAGTCTGTCTAAGAAACATGCTCAGAGCACCCTTAGGTTGATATCCCTTGCAAGTTTCTGGAGAATTGCTTTGAGACTGTTTTATCTCCTTATAATATGAGGTATAGAGAATCAGTTCTTGAGATGATTTTTAATAGGCACATCATTAACTACTGTCACATAAAAGGTACTTCACATTTCATAGGCATACAATCCCAGCCTTGATTCAGTCCACGACTCCTTCCTCTGAATAGGCCTATTTTTAATTAACATATTTGCAAATGTCAGCATTGTTACAGTAGGTACACGTTTCTGCTTGTGCCTGCCTCACATCTTCACACTGTGTTCAAGGCTAACCCAGCATCCTTAATGTGCAGCTAATTATTTTGCATGAACTTACAGGTGAATCCAATGCGCTTTCCTGACTTTTTAAGCAACACGTGGTCACTGTGATTCAGTACGAAAACATCCCTCCTTTATGGAACAAAGCCAGAAAATCTGCTAAGATTTGCATGATTGAAGGGGTGGTGATTTTTTTTTCCTGTTTTAAACTTGAACCCCTTGCTTTGTTAATATTTTGCTGTCTCGACAAATGCCAGCGCCTACTTCCTACCTCGGGGTGGGGTCAATCCCGTCAATCAGATGATCAATGGACTATTGCAGGCACTGGGCTAACTCTGCAAATCACAACCTGTCCACTCTAATCCTCAGGCCAATTCAACAGCTCTACAACTGTATCTTAGAGCCTAAAATGGCCAATGTGGAATTCTTCTCATTACCCTTGTCTCTTGTTACATCACACTAAAGTGACACGCTTGAAAAAAATGGAGATTTGTTTCCACATAAAGTTATTTCCTGTGATGCTTTCATATGTCCTTTGCCTAACAACTTTCATGAAAATGAAATATAGTCATAAAAAGCCTGCAGAAAGCCATATGTATCACCCAAGGGGAATCATACTGCAATGGTGTTCAGCTCTAAAGGTCTCCTCTGCATCCCAGTGAAGCAGCCTGAAAATCTACCCTGCCCTCCTCCCCTTTCAGAACCAAAGGGAACAGCCTCCAATACTAAAGAGTATTTAACAGAGGCACTCAAACTTTTCATTCTGTTAATGAGACAAGAAAGAATTAATGAACTGGTAAAATAATACAGCATCTTTGATTCAAGAATCAAAGCCCTTATGATCTGTGCACACCTGCTAACCTTTCATAGAAAGTAAAGCTACAGCCAGTTCCAAATGCTGTCACGTAAAGCAGTTTATCACATTTGTTTTCAGGTTCATACCTTCTGCTAAGTCATCCCACTGAACAAAGAAGCACTGAATTACAAAACAGAAAAATTATACTGCACTGAAAGGAAGCTTTAAACTTCTGTGATTGCACATAGTGTATAGAAATATATTTCAACTCATTCAGACGCTTGCTTAAAGTTTCGGGAATAAAAAAGAACAAGCTCAGAAATCGCTGATGATAAACTAACCTTTTCATATGTTGCCCTTGGTTTCCATTGTTTTAAAACTGGATTAACCGTAGTAATACAGACGGGTACATTCACCCCACTAATCCACTGAGTTCAGCTCAAGTTTACTATGCTAAACACACCCTATGATGATCTTATCTTTTACCTGCACCTTCCTGTTCTCAGTGACTCTTCTATTCACCAAGTATGAGAAGCACAAAGTGGGGTGGAATCTGCCTTTAATTATTTTGTACCAAAGCAGTCCCACAATGGAGCTGAACAGCTCAGATTCTCTTATCTTAGAGCATCTCATTATCTATGGAGGATCACAAAAAGGTATCCTGAGCATGCTATTGATTACAGCTACATTTACCATGATTCCATAAGTTGAAATTTCATATACAAAATATTAAATTACAGAAATTATTCAGTAGCTCATCTGCATCCATTTTTTTATTCACTTCTATTTGGCTGAACATTTTAATCTTACTTACACAGTGACTAACTAAAAGTAAATGACGCATTCCTAATATTATAAATATGAAAAATAGGGTGTGCTCAGGGACTGCAGTTGAATACATTAAAATCACTCAGTTTGCTAGTTAACACATTTCCATCCCTTTCATGTACAACCTTTCACATTCAGTTGGCAGGCTGCAAATTCATGGCCTTACAAAAAAAAAAAGCCAGTCTTGATTTTCTGTTGTGACAGCAGAAATAGCCCAAAATCTCCGTTTCCTTAAAGGACACTCACTCACTGGTACTTCCCAGGTGCAGCACAATCTGAATCCGAGGTGAACATCATGTCAAACTCCACTCATCTGTCAGTGTAGTGGATTATTTCTTGAGAGACCGAAATTGGCTGCCTGGGATCAGAACACCATCAATCTTATTCATGGAGGGTGCGGAGAAGCTGCCTGAGAAAGGCTCGCAAGAGGAAAGCTTGGCTGTTTCTAAGTAGGTGATGAGGCAGCTGTAAAACCTTCACTCTATCTGTATCACATCTCTGAGTGAAAGATTTTGTCATTTTTCACATTTCCCCAGCACTTGGTATGCATTCGGTGTCTTGCTGTTCTTGCTTCATAAAAAAAGGTGATTTTTCAAGCTTAGGCAAATGTTGCAGAGCTCTGGATCTGCCCAGCTCTCATTTTTTCTCATAATGTCACTTGTTTCAACTGATTTTACAAAATGAGATTACATTTTCCTTTTACCTTCCTGTTTAGCTCGGCTGTTTTTTCTTATTTCCTTCACTGGGGGCCAGACTCAAGTAAGTGGTAGCATCACTTACAATGGCACCTAATAAATATTATTTTCATTTCTGCGAGTCCCAAATCAGAACGTGTCCACTCAGACTTCAAATACTCTCAAACTTCCAGTGCCAGCCAGTAAAGATCACACTATCAGTTAATCTGATGCTCTAACACAGTTACTGAAACCACACGATTTAGGTGTATTCCTTCATACCATACATATTTTATTACAAGAAAGCAAGATGGTACCAAGACCTAGGACTTTTGGACAAGGGAAGTAGCTGGAAAAACTTTGAGTCATTAAGGTCGCTAAAGACCCGCATCTCAAGACCACTCATCTTTGAAGGTATGCCATTCCATTAAAAAACATTAAAGTATTAGAGTTGCCACATTGTTAAATGATTCATCACTGCAAATTAACATTTTCCATCTTATTTCTAAAGCTCTTAAAACCTCTCCCACCTTCTTTGGATCCCAATTTGTGAAGTGACATTCTTGGCCTATCTAATTTTAACGAGGTGCTAATACTGTGCTGGAAGGTGCCAACCCCTCAATTTTTAACTTGGCACATACTCTGCAAAGTGGCAACTAACCCCTGAAAAAGTTACACGATCCATTTCTATTAATAAAACCACAATAAAACTACTGATATGCAGATGTGGATCACAACAGTCAAAGCGAGCTACATTCTCCACTGCTGACCTGTCGGATTTATTCCAACTTTACAGGCATTTAACTCCATTGAAAGACATTTGCAATCTTAATTTTCAGCTATAAACTTGAGGACCTTATAACAACTGTCTCATTTATGTTATGACAAACACTCGACCACCAGAAAACACCGGTGACTACAAGTGAGATTTGGTGCCAGTATTTCAAGTAACAAATCCGTGTCCAGTTTGGGTCAGATAACTGCAAAGTTATATCCAAACCTGCACTGTCACAATGTCTTCCCGAGTTATATACCCACTCCAGAACTGCACAAAATGAGGAGAAAGGGAGATAGAAATAAGGATAGAGAAAGAGATGGAGAAACTAAACAGTCATCCCAACACAGCAATCCCATTCTGGAAGTTATTAAAGGATTAATATTCCAACATCAGATTGGCAAAGCACAACACACGTTAGACTGACCGAAAAAAAGATGCTGTGCAATACAAAGGTAAGCAACTCATAAAAGTTAAATGAGCAGATGGATTTTACAACTGTTCAATCATTTATCAAGACAGACACGAGCACAGGCAGAGAGCCTGCAATCTTACAGCATCCCACAGCTGATCTCAGTCCTACCTGGTCTGTGCAGGTGATGCTGCTGGAAAGTGTGATGGAGGGACCCCTGACAGAGCAGCATTGCACAGGCACTTATCCACAAATACAGGACCCAGGACATTGCAGAGACCACTGCCATTCTCTAAACAAAATATTAGACAAATGTTATTATCCATTCCCTCACAGCACACAGTAGTCAGCTTCTATTACAACAGTATTTTTAAAATTTATTTCTTTATTTTTCACTCCTTTTGCTAAATGTCTTCTGTTTCCTCGTTATTATTCCCCCCCTGCAGGATGCAATTGTCATATAACGAAGGTCATGCCCAAAAAGGACAGTTCAGGTAACAAGATGCCAACACAGGAGCCTGGGTAACTTTAATAATTCAATGGTAAAAATTAAACCGTCATGATCTGAAGACTAAGAAAAAACAAAACCAATATAAACAGAAGGCAGGGACAATATTCTCACACTGGTCTATTACTGAATTTACAAAGGAGTTTAAAGATAACAACAAAAAAAGTCACATTGCCACCTAAAAAAGCAGCGATGTTCAGGTTGTACCAGAACTACTTTAAACACATTGCAGAAAGGCATGCAACATCCTCAGATAGCAGAGATGCATTTTAAAAATACTCCATCCCCAAGACTGGAAGGCTGATGCTGATCCAGAAGGCAATAGTTTATTATTTTTGATTTCTGCAAGCATTAATTTTTAATCACGATGCTGTCTGCTAAACAAAGTAATTGTTTCTCAGAATTATGTTCTAATCCCTGGATGAAATCAGCTTCCTTTTGTTCGACCTGCACACGTAAAGTGACTGGACTATGGCCAGACTGGATTTCAGACATATTCTGTAGCAGATTTGATCTTTTCACAGAGCAGATTGCAACAGGAATCTTTTCAAAATTTGGACACAGAGAAAGAGCAATTTCTGTGCTCCCAGTGCTGGCACACCTGGCCATCCCATGTGGACAACTGGGGGTTTTCATACCTGTGTTCATTATTGTACTAGCTAGCTAGATTTCCCCTTGACTTTTCAACTTCAGCAGCTTTTTCTCAACGCCTGCAAGGATCGGGAGGTTTGCAAGGCTCAGCTACGCTCCACATCGTCCGGTTCCCTTAACAACACCTTCTGCTGCATTTCAGACTGCCAAATTAATCAAACTTCAGGCACTCTCCTTACTCAGCCAATGACACGGTGCCGTTTTCTATCTAATAACCCAATCAGCTGAACATCATTTTCAGAGCAAGAAAGACTTGGAAAGATCAAATCTCTCACATAGAAAAATCAAGTCTTGAAACAAAAAGTAAAAATAAAAGAAGTCTGTATATAACCTATCAGGATTACTGCAGCAGGAAAACTAACAATATTTAAATCGTGGTGAAATACAGTGCTAATAAAATATATGCATATACGATATTTTTTGCCTCTGATTTTAAAGAAGCAGATAGTCTTCAGGAAGCTTTTTAAGTCTAATTGACTGAGAAGATGCACACAAACTGACAAGTATAGCTAACAGAAAATACCAAAACATTGTTTTGATCAGCATGAAGCTCTTCCTTTTCCTATAGTGTCTGATGCATTGCTTAGCATATAATTAATTTAATTTCCGACTGTTTACTTCACAGTATACAGTCTACTTTTCCTCCTCTCTGTTTAGACCTACTTCTCTTGCAAAATAGACTCAATGCCCTCAGATCAGGGAGCTCCCAGTAGGCTTCCCGTGTCTTCAGGAATTAATGCCTTCTTGTCATATTTGGTGCTCCCATGCTTTTTATACAACAAGGTAAGAGGGAAAGGTGACTCTCACACAGGGATATTTCAGGTATTCAGGTTATTTAAACTGAACTTTAAAAAACCCCAGCGAAACAACACAGCAAAGCCAAACTCCTACAGCCTGCTAAATGCTCCTGTGTCTTCCCTCGGGCATCTTATTCTTAACCACATGGACAGCAAACAGACTTAACCCACTCAGGCTTTATTATTAGCTCTCTACCTTCCCCCCATCCCTTAGGTTTTTATATCAAAATCTTTCTCTAATGACACATTTCAAGCTACCTTTGCTCAAAACCCAGCATTCCTTACAGACATTTCTCCATGCACTTGCCAGCAAACTGCTGTCACATCCACAGTTTTACACACAGATCATCTTATCATTAGTAAAGAAATGCAGCAGTGAGCATTCCTCCAGTTTTTATCTGACGAGTTCCAGATCTGCTTTCTGAATCTTAAATCCTAAAGAAGCTCCTTACCTGAGTAATCCAACCAAGAGCAGAGCACTCTATTAGTGTTCATTGGAAAGATCTAACACTTTTTTAAATCCATCTGTATCACAATAAGGGATTTTTAATAGCTTCCCAATAATCTTCTTTATCAGGATTAAAAAAAAAAAATCTCTTTCGTTACAAATCCTGTTTCCAGAGTAAAGAAGACATCTGAGCTCTCAGACTCTGCCGTCAGAAAAGTGGCCACGGTTTGAGGGGTGGAAACCTTCTCATTTTCACCTTTAAATCATCTCCTAGCATCACCTTCTGCTTGATGAGACCTTTGGAGTGATCTTGAGATAATCTGCAGCTTCCAGGATACTTAAGGACGAGGAGCAGTTTGTGTTTAACAACAGAGCAGCCTCAGTCCAGCGCGGGCAGTGCAGAGTAAAGGAGCTGTGCGTACACTGCTATACGATGCTGTAAGTACCGGAGCCTATTTCAATACATCCCTGCTCGGGAAAGTATCACATGCCTTAAAGCGACACAGCCCTCGGTTGCGAGCCCCAGCCAGGCACTCCGCTAAATCGCCGGGGTTTAGCAACCGGAGCTGTATTTAAATACCGGCACTCGGACTTTGCACCGAGCAGGAGAGCGGCTGGTTTCGTCTGCGAGGAGCGACTCTGAATGGGCAAGAGGCTGGGAGAGCGCGGGTGGGAAGGCAAAGCCGTTGGAGGCGAAGGGCTCCCGCAATACCCAATGAGCGATCTGGGAGATGCGTTAATTCTGCCGGCAGACGCTTTATTCCCCGGGCGTTGTTCTTGCACTTATTCGCAAGAGACTTAAGGGAGTGTCTCCCGTTTCACAGGCACACGCTTGTGAGCGGGGAGGGGTGGTGCAGGGAAAGTGTGACAAAACGCAAGGGAGAGGCAGGGGAGGGCAGGAGTCTCCTACACGCTCCCGTGGGCTTTCCAACACCTTGCCACAACTCCGAGCGAAATCTTTCCTTCCAACTCCATTTCTCATGCATCTTGGCAGACAATGGTGAAAGAGCTCTGATTTACTCCTCCTAAACGCTAAAGCTCAGATACGCCAGATTATTTATTACAGTTATTTATTGTCCACATCTTAAGTGGCCATTTACAGGAATTGAGTGGTTTCCTCTCCCTCTTGTACCACATGTAATTATTTTTTAAAGAGCCATTGTACAGACTTAATACATACTATTCACTTAACACTACAGCTCTCACTTCTGCCTACAAAAGGAAGAAGGCTTGGAGACACACCAGAAACTTCCATTTCAAGAGTCCAGGGTACATACTATAACACAACATGGGATTTTTCCATTTTTTCCCTTGATAAGCTGTGAAAGAAGAGCGTACTACTTTCACTGCTTACCAGCTCCAGACACCACACAACAGTAAATAATAACAGTAATAAGTACCCTTACTCTCAAGTATCTCCTTCTCAGCACCCAAGGACATATCTCTCAGTGAAGACTCTCACTGAGAGGTGCAATGAGCTTACTTGACTCCTTCGGAGCCACTGTATTTTATTGGGTAATACATATTAAGAGATTGGCCATGCAGACCATCAGGAACATTACACTAGTGCCTGCCACAGTGCTCAGAGCAGGTCTTTATTAAAGCCTTGAAACAATAAAGCCACCTGGGTGGTGACAAAGCAGCCAGAGCACTGGTGAGTGGACCCTCCCCGCACCACAGGCCATCACTGCAGCACAGCTCTGGCAGGTCCCTTAGCAGTCTTGGGAAGGAGAAGATGGCTCAGGACAAGTCTTGTGGTGACCAGAGATGCTTTCAAGGGGTCAACACTGCTTTCGGGTGCTTTCTGTCAAAGCAAACAGCACAAGCATGGTCAGGAACATAGATTAATAAAGGTTTTCTTGTTTTACCCAAGAATTTCTTTAGATATTGCAAGAGGGCCAAGAACTGGGGCAGCCACTGATACTTTCTGGATTTGGAAGTGTCTAGAAGTGTCCATGGAAGCTGATTAGAGCAACCATGGCACATATCAGGTACCATAAAGTACTGATGAGAAAAGAACCAGCACTTGGGATGAGGTACAGCCCATACAGGAAGGTGGTGGATGGAGAGCTGCTGTGCTTTGCTGCCAAAGCCACAGGGAAGGTCAAGACCTTCCCATTTTCCATGGGAAAAAGGGGAATTTTCTGCAGCACCTGAGAGGGACAAGTGATGGGATTTTAAAATAACACCTGTTTAACATGGTATGTTCCCTCTAGGGTTCGTGGGGAAACTATGGGGAAAAGTGTATGGAGTGGGGAGGTGAGAAGAAAGAAAAAACAGGCCTTGAAGCGAATAAAATTTTCTAGGAAACTGAAAGGCCTTGTAGACAGCAGGAGGAATCAGACAAATTGTGACCACACACCTTGGCAGAGCAGGCAGAGACAGATTTATGCAAGATACAGATTTATGTAAGGTACAGCAGAACTGTCACTCTGCCAAGCGCTGCTAACTCCCAGCTCCATGAGGCTAATGCCACCGTAACCCCTGACAGATGCTGCTATTGCTCAGGACAAGCTCTGCAGAAACATGGGACATGTTGCTTCTGCTGGGTAGGGGGGAGATCAGAGGGACAGAAGAGAATATTAAACAGGCTGTGCTCGCAGTCTCTTTTCTGCCCTGGCTTCCAGCATCAAACAGGAACAGAGGAGTCCTTGGCAAACCCTGCAGAAGCATCCTCACATCTGCTTTGATGGCTTTGCTGCCAATTTTAACTTTCAGTGGACCAACAAGACATGAAACAGCTCCTCTTTACCCTACTTTGAGCTAGACACAGTGTCATCTTCACCTGATGCTTTGGGGCTTTACTTCAGCCTCTGACAGGAAGGGGATGATGCTTTACATGTGCCCATGGGTCCATGGGTTGAATGTGAGGCTACTAACAGACACAGAAAGAAAATAGGAAGGAAATATAAGGCACTACTGAACAGTTGGCACATTTCAAAATCCTTTGTAATCAAAAGGGAAGGTCAAAATGCAGCTTTTCTCTAGAAAGAGGGTGGATGGGGCAAAAGTTGATGTCAACCATCCTGTGCAACGGCAGCTCCCTCCAGTGCTGGGGCAGGATGGATCCAGGCCCTGCAGAGGGGCAGATCAGCCTTTGGGTTATGTAGTCTATGCCTGGTCTCTAGGAGGGAATGAGTCAAAAGGAGATAGTTCCACATCCATTCTGATGCCTGATGGCAAACAAGAGAAAGGACAGAGACCAGGACCTGAGCTAACTCCATCAGAGAGCATGGAAATCTGCCTATCCACAGCTCTGAAAGACTCATGGGGTTGCTGGCAGGGTTGCCAGGAGCAGACCATTACACCGGCATGACATTTCCAAGGTAAAGGTGGGTTGCAAAGGGTCAGCAGACATCAAAGTGTCTTTAAGGCAGGCTGCCTCACACACGAGGACTGCATTCACAAGGAGAATAGCCTTTTCCTCCTGGTTCCACCATTCTTCTGGAGATGCCAAGTGAATGACAAAAATAGGCACATAAAAATAAATGCTCTTCACTGCCTGAACCTCTATTTATCACAATTTTCTGTGCACACAAAACAGGAGAGCATATGCAAGTCAGGCAGACTCACGCAGACAGCAGATTGGTGCTTGCACCCAAATAAGGGCCTCTGGCCTCTACTTCCTGCATGCTGCCTCCTCTGCCTCTCTCTCCACCTCCCCCACACACCCTTTTTCCCCATGTAGAGATTTTAACACAACAAATCCCAGGCGTGTGTTTTACGGGGTCTGAAAAAGGCCTGCCACCTTTGAAATGCAAAGCTCATTAGTTCCAGTGCTCCTGGGACAATGAAGCTTTGCTTTTCACAGCTTGTGCTCTCCAGCCCCCCCAGCTGCTTCCACCCACCTTACAAAGCTCTTTCCTATAGACCCACACTTACTCTTGGCTGCTGCCTGGGCAACAGGCAGTGCACATTGCAGCTCCTCAGTACCCACATGTTCCCACCTCAGGTAGGAAGTGTAGTCCAACAGTGAGTTTTACCTTATATCTACTGAAAACCCAATTACTGACTCTCTCATATCCACAACATTTATGGAAGATATTTTTAAAGATCTGATGGATTAGAAGTTTTACCTGCCCTCCTCCCTCCCCAGCCACTTCTCTTCCATTCAAAACCACCTCACATGGAAAACCAGTAGTTAAATGTGTGACTATTGACCTGCCTACTTGTAATAGCATGAACCAGAGCCACAAAGCCCACAGAAAAGCCAGTCAAAAAACAACCCTCACCCAGGGCCCTAAGCATCCATGGGTGTTCCTGGCTTTTGGTTTCTTTCCACAGTGGAACAGGAATCACAAATACTAAAGCAGGATTCCTCTAGGATAGGGAGAGCCCAAGATTTGTGGTTTTCCTAGAAATCAGCAGCAGATACAGCTTTGCCCAGACAAATGCTTTGTGCCATGTTCAATGTGTACAAGCATAGCAATGTTTGACATTTTACATGCAGGTCCCCTGTGCTCAGCCAGATGCTCACAGTGGTGCTCCACTTCCTTTCTAGCACTCTGGATATGTTCCCAGGAAAACCTTCCGTACCCATAGATTTTCCTCAGTCCCAATCACTTTTCCTCGTCTTGTCCAACCTTAACAACTGAACTGAACCTATTTTCTTTCCTTTGTACTTCTCCTACAACACCATTAAATCTTTTCATCTGCATTGTCAGGCTTTCTTCTCCTTTAGCTTTTCCCATGGAAAGAGAAGATGCACTGAATATCCTAGAGTCAACCAATGCTAACCATGAAAAGCTCAGCCAAAGAGCTACACAATTTTTAATGAAGAAAGAACAGCAAAGAAAGATTTGGTGCCTTCTCTGGCTGTGATCACAGCCTCTGCTGGCCAAACACAAATACCAATAGCCTAAAGAAGCAAGGCTGAATACCATGTGCAGGGAAACCACTTCCCATGGAAGCTCAGGGGCTGGTTCAGACTGTTACTGTCCCACCTCAAGTACGGGGTGCTGTGAGGTTTGCTCTGTTCCCAGCATGTGTGCAGCTACGTAGTTACAGGGGACTGGCCAAGGACACACCACCACCAGAGAGTACCACCACACACTCACAGAATCACAGAATATGAGAAGTTGGAAGGAACCTCAAAAGCTCATCTAGTCCAACCCCTGCCAGAGCAGGATCACCAGAGCATGTCACTCAATGGAGAAGCTCAGCTTGCACCCAAAAAGCAGGTGGCTCCTTCCTACCCTCTTATCTCCTACCACATCACTTGAACACCTCTCTCCTTGCTACCCCAGCCACTCCAACCTCGCTTGGCAGAAGCGGCAGTTTTGTCATCCACCCCCAAGTGTACATGGAAGATACAACCAGCACAGTAGCACAGCCACCATAAGTAGCTTGTACTGAAAAAAAACCAATGAAGAACTAAATAATGAGTCTGAATATTGACAAACACAGGGAGAAGTGAGAGCGGAGCACAAAAGAAAAGACTTTCACAAGGGTTTTTTCCCAGCCTACCTTAACAGTGCTGCTATTCCTTCTTAGAGGGATGTCTGTTCACAATTGCTGTGTTTGGGAGGCAATGATTTTGCTTCTTACAGTTTTTCCATGCCTAAGAGAGGAGAGAAAGAAAAAAAAAGATCACATCTATATTTGTCAAGGAAGTTTATATCAAAAGTTTGTGTCCTAGTTATTTTTAAAGTATGTAGGACAATGCACAAAAAAAAAAATCTCAACTCTTATCTATAACTTGCCATTAGCCAACAAGATCAGTACTTGCTAAGGATTAACAAGATGAATTATCTGTGCAGTACATTATCATCATGCAACAACATTTCAATAGCACTCAATATATTCAAAATATAAACATAAAAACACGACATAGGTAAACATAACCTTCATATAATTGAGACGAGTTGTTTGCTTAGTTTCAGTTCAGAGACAACAAAAAAAGCAAAGAAATCCAAGTAAACAGTCTTAGAGTGGCATCAGTCATGGTGTTCCTGCCAAGTATCCTTTATCAGCTATACATTAGCTAGCCAGATCCTCTTGATCTGAAAAATCCAGAATCTTCTCATTGAGTCTCAGCTTCTGCATAGCACAAACTCAAACCCCTTCGGCCCAGACACTCTTATAGTAGCCTTGCTAAACCCATTACATGAAATACTATTGAAATAATCCTAGTTTCAGAACAAACTATTACTACTGTCAGTCTGCAGTTGCCTTTCCAGACCAGCTAAAACTACATTACTTGCAAGACTCCATCTACAGCAGACAAATCAGGGTCCAGAGTGCATGAACTGGAAATTGCTATATCTACAGTCAGAGAGGACACCTGGTATTTGATTTCTCAGTTTCAGTATGTCAAATATCAGTCCTCAAACACAGCTTTAGAGTTTACTCTTGCTGCTGAAAAGTCAATTCTTAGATGAATGTATAAGTGTTTTCAATATCCACAACATAAATAAAATAAACCCAACAGAAGCAAAGCAATTGAGGCACTCTGGGAGGCAAATTCACTATGGTGAGTACACACATGGTCACTGGGCTGGCTTCACTCCCTCCAGGCTTGCTATGTTCCTGCCTTTCAGTTAAGCTTAACAAACAACAGGTCTCTGTTATCTCAAGGTAATGAAAAAAGGGCTTCAACAGCAGCTAAGATGAGCCTCTTCTGTCAAAGGTCAGATATTTCAGATATCAGCACAGAAATGGGGCTATCTAGGAAAACAAATATCTCCCTATAGCACTACACAAGTTACCCCCAGCTCAATACCTCACGTCCTTCCTAGCTGTGCTGTGGCAGGCTCTCCTCTGGCCCAGCCAAACACCCTCCCACCTTCTCCTAACAGAGAGAAACTGGTAGGAAAACCAGCCAGGAGCCACAGCAGCAATGGTCCCACACAAACCAAAGCTCAAAAATACAACAGCTCTTTCCTGGCCACCCTCAACACCTCCCATCACCACGAGGAGAAATAACTTCCCCAATGCTCCACAAAAGCCCAAAGTATAAACCATAACATAACCAGGAAACCCACTCCAGTTCCCAAATACCAACCTTAAAAAAGTAGGTCTGAACTCACAGGCAGGTTTAACTCTTGTTTCCATCTCTCCTTAACGCAAAAACTTCTTTTTATTCACTTTTTACTGCTTCCTTCACTCCTAGAACAAACACTATAACTCCACCAAGCTTTTTCACATCTCCTTCTGCTTTTATAAACTTCAACCACCTGAGCCTTTAAAGGGTCCACACCTGGCACAGGGATGAGCTGATCTGAAGGCTCAAAAAAAACCCCAACCTATCAGGTGCAAAATATTATTTTGGCTAGAGTAAATCCCAGTGAGGAGGCACAACCAGGCTGATTGGGGAAATGTGCTGGGATGGTTGTGTTGTGTGTTAGGGAACGCTGCCTGGAGCTCTGCTCTGAGCTGATTGTCCCTCTTGGCTATGAAATATCTCCAGACACCCAGGTATGCCCAGCCCACATCAAATGCACATCCTGGCACCACCTATGCTCAGAAACACTTTATTTTGGAAGGAAAGCTTTGGCTGGCACCTCTGCAAAAGGCAAATGCAAGGACCCAATTCAGCTCTGCAGCCTTGCACTGCTGGTCTTTGTAACTCCAGGTGCTGCCCTGAAAATAGCACTTTAAAGTCTCCTAACTCTGCATCAGCCCCAGCTGCAGAGGAAATCTCAGCTCTTATGTGACGCTAGGGGATTGACCAAATAGCTTATTTGCAAATCTGGGTATTTGCTTCCACTTTTTCACAAAGAAGGTCAGTGCTGGAAAAACATTAACAAATTGAGAGGTTTCTTTGCTACTCGCTTCCTGCAGTGTGAATTCTTACAATGGATTCACTACGTGATCTTAAATTATATTGCAGTTTATTACTTCTAAAATGCCCTGGATGCTGCAGGGGCACAGTGCAGCTTCCACACACCTGATTTACGATGCTTGGGGATCCTCAGATTAGTGGTGCTACACAAGGTGATTTTGATTTTGGCTGAAATACACCAAGCAGGCAGGGACAATCTCTAACTTCAGTTATGTTCATGAAAAAAAAACCAGCTAACCAGAAAAATTAGAAAGCAACACAAAACGCTCCTTTAAAGAGGTGAAAATGAGAGACTGGGGAAAGTTCTCCTGTTGAAATAACAAAAAAAAGTGTGAATCAGCTTGAATATGTGATATACAGAGGCCAATACTTCCCTGATGCCATCACTTTAGCAAAAACAATACCTTAAGATTGAATTCCTTGTCACAGCTATGGGCTTTGTCGTTATTTAAGAAAATCACTCCAAGCACTCTCTTCCACACCTCTCCTGCTTGTTTGCAGGGTTGGGCAGAGAGCTGCAGCCAGAGCACCGTGTGCTGCACCAGTGCTGGAAGTGGTTACTTCCCGAGTAAGGAATTAGTGCATGAAATGAGCATGGGAAAAAAAAATCATATACTGTTCTGCTTTTGCTTCAAAACAGGTTGGTTGATTGACAGCAAACCCTATATAATAATTCCTTCCAGGCAGATGGCAAGATCACGATTTGCTCCTTGGTTGCAATTTTCCACTGCCTCTCACAAGCAACCTAGCTACATGATCTACCAATGGGAAGGGTCTGGGATGTTTTAGATGAGTTTTACAACGCTCACATCAAAACATAAGGATTAATATTATGACTAGTCCCCGTATTGCATTTTGCAAAAATTTGCCTTGAATTTGCCTCCAACATCTCATAGCTGATTGCATGTAGATAATAGCTTCAGGAATCCACACAAAAGCAACTCGTAAATTCCTACACCACCCCTGACAGACAATACTCTTTTGAACGTTTGCGTAGGTGTTGAAAATCTTGCCATACATCTCGAGCTCTCTCAGCACATATTGTTTTTAGGCTGCCATCTGCTAATGCACAGTTCCACCCTAAGAGAGATGCAGGAGTGCTCCGTCTCCTGTCTGTTCTGTTTGCAGATTTACACTTCTATTTCTTCCAACTCCCAACACTCAGCTGCTGCCATTCTTAACCCTGCCTGTAGTTACAAAGTTCAAGAGACCCATTCGCACCACCGCTGATTTCCAGTGATAAAGAACATTTATTGAACAAGTATCCAGGCATTTGCTTTAATGATCCAAAGCAGTGGTGTCCCTGGAAGCCAATTCATTTGTTTCTGTATCATCTTGTATGCATGTAGAGAGGTGCTGGGCTGATGAGGAACTCTTGAAGCACTTATATTATATTATATTATATTAT
>NW_010190145.1:0-26215 GCF_000695765.1 Mesitornis unicolor
TTTTCCAACCGAGCGATTCTGTGTGTGTGAATTGTTAGTCATACAGAGCTTGGGAGTAATGCATCCAAGAGTTTCTGTGAATCCTTGGGTGCTTGGGCTTTGATTGACTTTGTGTTCCTGGCTGTACCTGTGTTTTTTAGGAACATGAACCACAGTAACTGGTGATCACCATCTTTGTCTGAGGAAATGTGTTGCTCTGCACTGTGTGTGTGCTCATAGATCAGTGAATGTGTAAGCCTGCTGCTTTGGCAATTTCTTTCAGTAAGCTGTTTTCTAAAATTCAGGCAGACTTAAGAAAAATGAGTTGGCTTAAGCCCATGAGCAGCCTTTTTAGAAGCAGCTGTGAAGCTGCCGACACATACAGGAAGAAGTATCATCAACTGAAGTTATGACAGTTGAAAACTGAAATTTCCCCTTTGTGTTGGTTGCACTGTTTTCGCAGGGTGACTCAGGAACCCTTCGAATGAGTGACTGCAGTGTGGTTCAGAAGGGAGGCTGTTGCTGAGCAGGGTTGGTGAGACCCACTTCCGTTTTCTAACCCACTACACTCAACGCTGCTGTTGTGGAGCTTTGGAGTAGGTCAGGGTGAGCAACAGCGGTTTTCTCAGCAAAACTCTCATGTGCCAGAGGCTGTTTTGGAGATGGAGGGAAAGTGTCGTATCAATATCGGCAGACACCTGTAAATTGCAAAAGTAAAACTTAAGTGCTCGTTATCATGTCATTTTATTAAAATGCCAGCAAGTGCACTTAATGGGCCTTATTCATTACCACTCCATCAAACCTGCTCAGCTGTAAGGATGAATAGCACAGCTGCAAATCCAGTTCCTTCTAGTAACTATTATTTAAGTACGTAATTTGCAGGGAGGTGGTGTTCAAGTTTTTTTCTGTGCACACAGGAAAAACATCCCACAGCTTAAATACCCATCTGGTTGTTCACCATCAAGTGTTTAATCGCTGTGTTCAGTCATTGGGCTGTAACTGTTTCACGACACAGCGTGCCTCGTGTCCTGGAGGAATACAGGGTTTATAACCCTGCCATCTTTAAGGGGCTGGATAGACAAACATAGTTTGGTCTTTGAAATCCATCTTGGTGGATATTCACTAGAAGTCTCTAGAGAAGAACTGATGCAACATCTCTTGTGAAGGTGACCAATGATGGTGCACATGAGGAAGACTTTTCCTGGTCCTCCTTTACAAATGTGTTCATTTTCCCTTTGATGTTGACCAACTTCTCTCATTCCGCTTTGCTGCAGCATCTTTTTGCTGTGTAGGCTGTTACCATAAGCCATGGTTCATACTTAGTGCTGCTAAAATATTTTTTTACTTCTCTGCACAGAAAGGATTAGTGATCAAATCTACTTAACTTCAGCATAAAAAGGGTTAGTGATCAAAACTACCAAAATACGATAGAGAAAACTTTGAACCTGATTTTTGTGAAAAACTTCAGCCTTTGAGTTTGAATTTGATTTTGCTGAGAATTTATGTAAGGGCAAGAGAAAAACTTAGAGACCACAGAGAAAAATCTTTTAAAAAATCAATTTTGTAGAAGAAAGTTGTTTCCTACCAGCCTTAAACAAATGATTTTTCAGCAGTCATTCCTGAAACATGTTCATGTTCTGTTGATCTCTGCTCCTTTTAACTAAGGACTTGGGAAAGAGAAACTGTAGTAAACTTCAAATTGCCCAAGTCTCAGACGGTGCATAGAATAGCTCATAAGAGGCAGATTTTGGGAAGCTGGAGTCCTTCCCATTTGGCAGCTGCTCTTTAAAGGAAAACTGGACACTTGCCCAACTCACAGCAGTTTCTTACTGGTTACTACAGCATCCTGCTGGGAAATCTTGGCCTCCTGTTAATTTAATTGAATTGTTATGACGTGGTGCTGTTAATCAGTTTCCCATTTTTTTCAAATTCATATGATTCTCCACGGCATGTGGTCTGTTCTGTTTTGATGTCAAAAGAAAGAAAAATCATGGGGAAAAAAAAAAGAGTGAAAGAAGCAGTTACTTAGCTTTCTGTGAAAATATAGCAACTAAATATGAAGAGTCAACTGTGCCTGTCCCCTTCTGCTGTTAATGGTTTTGGGCATCACCTCACAATCATCTTGTTCTCATATTTGTGCCTCCTATGTCTGTAGCTTTGCTTGCTGGGCCTTCAGGGCAATAGGAAGCTGATAAAAAGAGAACATCTCAATTTAAGCTCCTTCTGCTGTAATAACATGCAGAGCATGTTGCCTGGCTGTGGGCTCCATCCTCAGCTTTTCTGCAGAGCTCTTCATTTTTGTTCCTTCTCCCATTTGTCCACTTGTCTGTTGTGTGCAGTCTGACACAGGTCTCAATTCTGTCCACACTTCTTACATGCTGCTAGCTTTATGTGGGTGAGCAGAAACAGCCATCGCTGTAATTTTATTTCTGTTGTATTGTCTAAATTTGTGCTTGCTTAAGTAGAGAACCTTGGTTAAATACTTCTGCTGACCACAGCTTTGTTAATGCACCCTGAATGGGCCAGTGCATCAGATAATGTTTTGGGTTGGTTGGACCTTTGCAAAGGAAAAACAGCAGGTATTTCCCCTCATGCTGAGTAGGTAGCCAGTGCATATCTGGAAGTAGTTGACTTATTTTACTGAAAAAACAACTTTCCTGTAATTGCTTTCTGGCTGTTGGATGTCCTCCTCTGAAGTTACACTCTCTTGGTATAAAAGTGTGCCCTCAGCTGCAGCACAGCCCAGTCCAGTTCACTTCACCTGGGCAGTATCCAACAAGAAAATGAGGGTTTTCATGGTGACTGCTTTCTAGATGTCATTTGGGGTTGCTATATCTCTGCCTGCATTGTGGCTTTATCTTCTCCTTCTGTTATCTTTGCTTCCTTGTGCCAACAGCAAGGACTTGCTGACTGGATAAATTGTTCTTCTGGGCATTTTGGGCTGTTAAACATCCCTGGGGACTGGGAAAGGAGTGGACCAACAACTGAGTTGGTGCAGGCTGCTGTGTGGTGGGAGAATCCTTTCCCCCATCTCTTGTGGTAAAGTTGCTAAATTCTTGACTAACTGGTGGCAGCTTAAAACACTCCAACATAGTCAGCTACATATGAATAATGTTACTGGCACAGCAGGTAAACAGACTAGTGTGGGGTAGGAGAAAAACATGTAGGTAGCCCCCTGAAAATCCTGAGTAGGATTGGGGAACAGAGACACACCAGAAAATGTACTAGTTTTTGTCTGTGTAGAAACCCAGTGTTGAAAGGTAAGAGAGACCTTAATTGTCAAGTCTCATTTCTGAATCCTCATCAACCGACTGATAGTTCCTGATTAAGCTCTTGGCTTTTTAATGAATGTCAGAAAGGGCACAGCCTCATCAGTGCTGGGAACATCATTGCAAATGCTTTACCTGAGACAGTAGACCTGGAGGAAGAGAGACTCCATTTATCCACTGTGCTAGTTCAATATTCATATTGATCATAAAACAAAAAAGGGGAAACACAACACTTCCTTATTTACCCATGTCTTATCTGCTGATAAACAGAAACACCAGCACTTAAATGAAAGCAGATGTTGCTGGTCTTCAGGCAAATAATGCCTCATTATTTATATTAGGGCTTTATCATGATGCAGTTATCAGTAATTATTGTAAATTGCAACAGCAAAAGGGCAAAATGACTGAATATTAAGTGATAGGTTTTAACAGAAGTCAATAAATTATAAACAAAACCCCATGGGTAGTAGCCAGTTATTTTTGCTGCCTGTTGTGGGTTCACCCCAGGTGGCAGCTCACTCCCACACAGCCACTCAGTCTCTCCCCTCAGTGGGATGGGGAGAGAAATGGAAGGGCAAAAGCAAGAAAACTTGAGGATTGAGACAAAGACAGTTTAATAGGTAAAGCAAAAGCTGTGTGCATAATAAGCAAAGCAAAGTAAGGGATTGTCATCCATCTGCTTGCTGATGGAAATCAGTTCAGCCATCCCCAGGAAAGCAGGACTTCATCACATATAACAGTTACTTGGGAAGAGAAATGCCATAACTGTCAATGTCCCCTCCTCCTTCCCCCAGCTTTAATTGCTGAGCACATCATCATATGGCCTGGAGTATCCCTTTGGTCAGTTGGGGTCAGCTGTACTGGCTGTGTCTCCTCCCAGCTCCTTGTGCAGCCCCAGCCTACCTGCCTGAGGGAGCAGTGTCAGAAACACAAAAGACCTTGATGCTGTAAAAGCAGTGCTCAGTAGTAACTAAAACATCCTGGTGTTATTCCACTGTTTTGGCCACAAATCCAAAACACAGCACCACACCACAGCTCTGTGAAGAAAATTAACTCCAGCCCACCCAAACGCACTCCACCTGTTTATGCAAGAGGCATTGTTAGGCTAAATAATTTACCTAAGAAAGTCTGATTAAGTATTTGAAGAGTTAGAAGTAATTTTTTTTAATAGCTTGATCTGTTTTTCCAGGAAACTTTGATCAACAGCACAAAGTAATCAGAATATTTGTTCTGACTCTGGGATGTTGCCTTAGTCCTAACTTAGTGCAGCAAAGATCATTTCATTTTGAAAAATAC
Organism: Mesitornis unicolor; assembly: GCF_000695765.1. Taxonomy (NCBI): domain Eukaryota; kingdom Metazoa; phylum Chordata; class Aves; order Mesitornithiformes; family Mesitornithidae; genus Mesitornis; species Mesitornis unicolor. The sequence continues at coordinate 4,545 of NW_010190145.1, forward strand.
AACATTGCTAGCTGGCTGTTAGGAAGACAATTCTTCACCAAAGTTCAGTTCTCAGGCAAATTGTTACATAGATTTGTATATAAGTTCAGAGTGCCCAATTAGGCAGATTCCTTCCTTTGAACTGACTGAAATTATATCCTAAACAATAATAGAGTTGATCAATATTACTCTAATTGGTTGTTGCACTGAATCCTTTTCAATATGCCATATCTTATGTAAGTTTGTAGTATTGCTTATTGGAGTGTGGATGTGTTGCTTGTGAAGGATGCCTGAAGGCTGACTTTATCCCTGTGTATTGTTTTTGACTTGTGTAACTAAAGCCTGGAAGATACTTTCAGGTTTTATTTCTCATATAAGCATGAGGAGCTTAATGCCAAATCTGCCCGCTTTCACTCAGCGTTTGTAGGAACGCAGGTAGCCTAGCTGAAATGTGAGTGGTAATGTTGTAAATACTAGTAGAACTCTGCTTATGTTTGAAATAAGTTGCTCAGCACAGCAACCCTGGAGTAGGCAGTACATAACCCAGTACTTCAGTGGCAAGCCTAGCTGCAGAGCTCATCCTTCCAGTCAGATGGGCTTAGACCTTGTAAGCATTACCAGCAAGATCAGTGCTTAAGCAATGGTGCTTAAAAACCATCTATTTCAAGCAGTCTTCCATGTCACACCAGATTCTGTTTTCACAGTTCTGGATTTTGGAAGGTTTTCGCTATCATCATCTTGCATTTTTGCCATTCTGATTCCTCTCCATTATTGCAACTACTGCTGTCACATATGCAGTTCAGGTGTGCACAGGTTTCATGCCCTGTGCCCTTTGGTTTTCTGAATAACAACTTCGTGCAATGTGTCTTGATGGTTAATTCATCTGGTTTGTATGAGTCACTATTCACCGAGTTATTTTCTTCCTGCCCCACTCCTGCCACCAAGCAGAAGCAAATTACTGTCAATCCAGTTTCTATTCTGAGAGTAATATTCTTGTTTCTTTTCCCCCACAGAATTTAAACTGCCTCGTAAGAAATAGTAAGTAATTTTTTTCTTCATTGTGGTTTTCTCATAGGATTGTGCTTTTTAAAAATGCTTTTTAACTAGATTCATACAGCAAGTTCTTCCAGCTAGAATCAGATGGAAAGTGAAGCACTGCTGTCATGCCTTGCTTTTGAGAGTTTTGGGTTAGATCCATAATCAGCTCCAGCTTAGAAGAAGAATGGGAAGTTAAGTCCAGGATAGAGTTTGGGGGTGGAGTGTGTGGAACACAACCCAACTTGTTTAGTTTCCGTTTAAAGCTGGGATGGTCAGTTTTCAAAGAAATGGGAGTTTTATGACACGTTTCTCAGTAAATGTTCATTACAAGCTGTTGTATCTATTATATACTAGATGAAAAATTCATGTACAAAGTAGAATTAAAAAGGGGCATAAAGGGATGCAGCTGAGAGCAACTAATGTAAATTATTTGGCATAAAGTCCAATGAATTAACTTGATGATCTTAAAGGTCCTTTCTAACCTAAATGATTCTATGATTGGGAAGAGGAAACTAGAGTTACTGTTAAGTCCCACTGAACAAATCTCATCGATATATCCGGTATAAGGGGTCAAGTCTTAGCAATGGTACGCTACTGAAACTCTACAGTATGATTGTGGGTAATGTTCTAGGAAAAAAGAAAAAAGAGAGAATGTTCTGCATTTGTCCCTTTGATACATGGTGGCATCTGGACGGTGCTGCCAAATTCCTTGGCCTTTCTTTGCAGTTGTTGTTCTAAGCAAGCTCATTGCTGCCTTGGTGCCCAGTCCTGTATCATACTGGCACAAGTATTTTTGTAGCCATGCTTGTCATGCCAGATTAGGGAGATCACTATGCTGAAAATAACCAGATTTTAAACTTCCTTGGCAGAAGAGGGATTGGGTGGGATCAGATTGGATCATATTTCCCACTGTCAGATGGCCACTGGAATACAGCGTGGCAACACAGCTAAGCCAAACTGCACCATTAAAATGCTGCCTTACTTCAATATTTGGTTTAAATTCTGCCTTATGGTTCTTGTTATGCTCTTCTGATCTACAGGAAATAGATGGGGTTTTTGGTTAGTTGGTTTTTTTTTTTAGTTTAGTATGCTCTTTTCTGAAAGGTACTTTAATCTTATCAGGTTTGCTATAGATATTTTTTGGTAGAATGAGCATTTGAGGGTTGTCTAATTACTTCCTAGGGATTAAACTCATGCTGTCACAAGAAGCGATAGTGCCCGCTTTCCACTGTTCCTAGCACTGAAAGTGTACTTTGATGGGGGGGTTAAGGTGTCCTGACTGCACTGTGTAATGACACAATGCTGGGGGAAAGTGCTTCCCTTACCTGTGTCCCTGCTTCCCTCGGGACAGTGCCAATGGTGGTGGGCCTACAGCCTGAACTGCTTCCTTCAGTTCTACCTGGCAGAGTGGCCCACCAGGGAAATGGGGAAATCTTTGTTTGGAGGGTCATTCTTGTGAACCAAATCATCACACAGCCCCATGATTGTTTGACCTCATGCAAGGGAATAAATTGAAGATGTAACCGAGAGAACAACCTCATTAGCAGCGTGGATTTCTATCAGCTGAAACTGGTAGTAAAACATGGTTTGCTTTTGAGGAGTTCAACCTACAAATTTACTCTGTTGCTCTTTGTTCTTCTCATTTCAATGTCACAGTGGTTTAGTGTGGATGCTAAAGAATGTCATACCAATCTCTCCAAAACCTGTATAATCATTTAACCTTTTCTCTTCTTTTTTGATATATTCAGTGATTGCACTAGCCTGGTCATTTGATTCACAGGTTTCATGACACAGCTCTTGTTAGGTAGTTTTTCTGCTAGTTTTTCAGCAGTGCTATTATAAATAAATGACATTATAAATTCTCAGTAGGTAAATATGGCCTACACTGCATGTGCTTAGATCTGTATTACAGTGTGTCAAGAGGTGTTTTGTCTGAATGGGCCCAATATACAAAGTGACTCAGATTTGTTTTTATTGACAGTTCTGCCTTCCCCTCCTCCAAGCCTGACAGTTGTCATATGCTCTATCATCAGTTATTTTATATCTACTTCTAGATTATTGATATTTAGAAAAATGCATAGCATTGGTCCTATGCTCACCCCTGCAGAGCTATTGAAAACATTCATACAGTAATGATTTCCCACTAGCAACTCCTCCTTGATTTGTCAGCCTAGTTCTTCCTGTGTTTGTGCTTAACTGATATTCAGCAGAGCTATTTTTAATATGCTCTGATAAGTCAAATGTCTTACAGAAGTCTAAGTAGATCATGTCTGTCTAATGCTTGTCATACCTGATTTCATTTTCTGATGAGATTACAGGACCGGTTGTCTCTTACACTGTATTGACTAGCATAATTATTTTTCTGTCCAGAGAGCTCATTAGCTTAGGAAGGGCATAACGGCAGTTGTTGGAAGCTTGATTCAGATGTGTATTCAAATTAGAAGTAAGGCAGTTTTTAAACAGAAAGTAATTAACTATTTGAACAATTTCTCTGGGTATCTGGCAGACTTCTTATCATTGGAAAGCTGGGAATTAGTACTAGGCATCTAACATAGGTCTGTTTCAGCAGCAAGCCATTGAGTAAACTTACTTGACCTGTTTAACCTGACTACATTGATTGTGGTAATTACTAATGGATTTTAAGCAATAGAGGAAGTGTAAGTTACTAGAATGAGTTCAGAATATCACAGACAATTTATAAAGTATGTGCATGCTGAAAACTGCCTTTGTGAACTGTGAAGCAGTCTGTCACCCAGTTTTGACCTCTGAGCAACGCTGACCCAAAGGGTCATAAATGCAGTTCAGCAGAGCTTCCTGGGCCCTGCTTTAAATGGCAGTTTTCATTTACTGGACAGGTACCTGCATGGATGTGAGCTGGCTGCAGGTTCCTGTGTGGACTCCTTCTGCTCCAAGCAGTCTTCACGTCTCTTCTGATGTTTTCCGTCAGATGGATGGAAACCTGCTCCCTGTGCTTCGGATAGAATGGAAAGTGGCCACTGATGGTAAGTGGTAGTTTTTTATTCTGAACATGGAGCAGAGGAATTAGGTGTGATCCAGTAAGGATAAGGAGGAGAACTATGACTTGAAATCTCTTACTGATTTGGTCATGAAAGCAGAGCTCTGAAATTTTGGGGATTGGCCACTTCATTTTTTTTGTTTGAGGAGATGATTTCGTTTTTTCTTGGTGGCTAAATGAGGGCCTTGCGTGTTCCGGGTATTCAAGAATTTAAAATTGCCTTTTTCACTAGTATGGGATAATGACATTTAAAATGGGAAAAGCAGATAAAAATGGAATCAAGAGACCCATACCTTTACCACAGCAGTGAGGGGAGAAAGGAGATCCACACTGCAAGCATTGCCTTTTCAAGGCATAGTAATGACTGCAGCAGTCTTGTGCGGGGGAATTACATCTGTGAACTGAACAAATGAGAATTTGAGAAAGCACAAATAGTTTATGTTCTGTTAACCCAGTGCAAGTTCCTACCATTTCAGGTAACCTAGCCCTTGTAACTTAGGTTTCATATATGCAGATGTCTTGATAAAGGTATAATTGTCTCATTTTTGGAGCCTAAATGAGTACCTGTAAATCATAGTTTATCACTCTCTGAATATCTTTGATTGCTTTTTGTTTGTTTGTGTATAGTGTTTCTTTTGCATGCTCTTGTCCATGGTTTTGCACTGATTCAAGACAGAAATAAGCACATTCATTTCTTCCTTCTGCAGGCCCTGTGTCCAAGGGCTATATAGAGTTATTGTCTCAGTATAGCTATAGTAGTGTAGAAGCAGGTGTGACTCACCTGATTACTCAGGTAACTCAGTCATTTTTGTGGCTATGGTTATAAACTTTCTCATTGGGGTTGTCTGTACCAAAATAAAAGCGTATTTGCTTCAGTGCCCAAACTGCATGTAGCAGCCTTGAGAGGCAGAGCTAAACAAAGCACTGAACTTGTGGAACTGGCAAGGTGTCTGGAAGAATGAGGTTGCCTTCTACTCTCCCCCTTCATTTGCACAGGAAACAAAGTCCTTGACATGCAGGACAACCTTTAAGCTAAAAGTGCTACTAGTCAACTTTGCACACTCACTTTTTCATGGCCAGTTATCTTTGTGTTGGGATCCCCAGCACTCTTACTCTCAGAATAGAGACTGCGGCAAGACTAGGCACAGCAGTAATCTCTGTGGGTGTTGCAACCTCTGCACATGCAGAGGATGGGAAAAGACATCTCTCTCTGTCCCTGTGCCTGCAGCTAGCATCCGGTATCTCCGAGGGGCAGAGCTGGCTGTGATGCAAGTGAACAGCAATCAACAGATCTGTGCCCAGTTTGACTTTCAGAACAATTTGCCACTTCAAGTTCGTCCAGATGGAGGCCGGGTGAGTACAAAGGCCTCTAAACTACTTTTTCCAGTCCATGATTTTGTTTCTGCTTTCACTGTCATACAGCAAGGTTATTGATTAAAAAAATATAGACTGTTAGAAGAGCTGATGAAACAATTAAGATATTGAGCTTGAGACCTGTTTTTGTTTTCCAGTTCATTTTATACTTGTGTATAACTGTGTACAAGCTGGTTACTTATCTTGGTTTTTCTTTCACTCTTGCCATTCTTCAGGTTTTAAGAATTGTTTTTCTCATGTAATCATTCTAGATGTTGCTTAAAGCAAATAACTGTAGGAGTTTTTGCATTCTGCTTGACAGCTGTGACATAGCCTTCTTTTTAACTCAGCCCTTTCTTTTACTTCCACTTCTTTCTTGTAACCTCTTGCTGTGGAGGAAAGCACCAACTTTGGGGATGATCCTTCAGCTTACACTCAGTGTAGGAAACTCATGAGAAAAATGCAGAGCATCCACAGCTCCCTTTATGAACAATAGGAATCTAGAGTTCGTTCTTTACAACGCAGCACTGGCCAGAGTTGCTTCACCATCTGAAGCCAGAATTCTCTCACAGAATTTGCACAGCATTGCTGATACGTGGAAAACAGTATAGGTTTAAGAAAATAGGTATGGAATGACCAGGTACAGAACTATATATTTTTAAGTGCAATTCTAAATGCTTAGCACTTGCACAGCATTGCAAGATTCGTACTAGACTAGAATCTCAGTCTCAAAAGTTCATATCTTATCCTTATTTCTTTTCAGTTCAGAATGTCATTAAGTGGAAGCTCCATACAGTTGTTTGGCCCGAGACGGTTGTATCAGTTCAGAAATCCCAAGAAATAATTGTACTTTTCTCATTCCAAAGAGAAGAATTTGAGATAGGCCAAGGGACTGGTACATTTAATACACCCGAGTTCCTTTTTTTTTTTTTTTTTTTTATTTTATAGTCAGACTTCAGAAAAAAGGGTCATATGGAATGAGGCAACACAGTGGAACAGGACCAAGTCGGCTGTTGATTTCAGTGCCTTTATAGGACAACATTCTCATTTTAAGTCCTTGTGAACATGTTCTGTTTTCAGTGGAATTTCACTTTTGACCGCTTTGAAGTGGATCCTGGCCAGACTTACCAAGTGACTATCTACCACCTGCCCAAACTTGGTGTAGATGGAGACTACAATTGCAAGTCTATGTCTCTCACAATGCCTGGTAAGAGATGCTCTAGGACTGTGATGTTTTGTGGACCTGTAGTTGGGTTGGTTTTTTCTCCAGACCAGACTCATGAACTGTGAGCAAGTTTAGCAATAGGGTGACAGTATTATGAAAACCTGTTGCCTTTCAGAATATTGCTGTTTAGAAAGTCAATGGTGATAGCCTCCTCTACAATACCCCTGTGGTATGTATCAAAAGTGCATGTATCATTTGTGCTACAAGTCACCATCCTTGTTTCTGGGATCCTGTGTCTAGCAGTTTGTCAAATCTCTGCTTGGAATGAGGTGCATGTGGAGGGACTAGTTTGTGAAGGCCAGATCCCTTGGTTCCAGTTGACTGTAGTTCCTACATGGAAGATACTGCTATAAAAATATCCATATGCTCTCTAGGAAGCCTCTGATTTCTGAGAAATTGCATTTATAGCTTGTCAAGAATTCTGCTACAGCTATGACAAAAGAAATTCATAATTAAACCTGAAAACTAGTGTAGGTGTTCCTCTAAGGAACTGTTTTAAAGTAAGTTACACCCGGATTTTATTGCTGAAATGTTCATCAGTGGAGCAGGCACAAAGATATTTAATCTACGTGACTAAGGCTGTAGAGTAATATTTCATGCTCTTTGCAGACTATTGCTGCTGCTTTTATTTAATTTTAAGTCTTTCAAAGTTCCCCCTCTGCTTATGGAAGTGGGAAGTATAGGCCAGAATTTCCAAATCAGGCACAGTTAGGCATAATTTACCAAGAAACTTCATAAAGCTGAGTGCCTGACCTTTTGTGCATATGAAAATTTTCCTGTAACTAAAAAGAACTTGTTTTCCCTGAAGATCCTGAGCATCTGCAGTGCCCTCTGGCTGCACTGGCTAGCTTATAAAGATTTGGCACCCAATATAGCTTGAGAAGTGGTTCATAATCTTCTTCACTTTCTTACAGTTGTCAACATGACTTTGTAATTACAAAATGGCAAAGTATGGGGTGTGTCAGTCAGTATGAACTGGGAAAGGAGAGAGGGCACCTGGTTTTCAGCCCTCTCATCCTTTCTTATGCCTGGTCATAGTGAGAACTTCCTGGCTTTTATCCTCCTCAGTTCTTTGGAAACTTAGTGCATTGTTGTCAAGCTCAGCAGTTACAGGGAAGCTTTGTTGACTAGACCTTACATATGAATTACAGGGGCAGTATATATTTTTCAACTTTGAAAGTTGGAAATTTAAGATATACAATGTTTTCTTTCAGCTGTTTAGGTAGGGAGTTGTTCCTTTTCCTTTGTGTCCAAACCCTGGCGGAGAGACACAGTTTAGGTTGAGACTTGTAACTCCCATATTGCTAAATGTTAAATAGGCAGCTCTGGATTTGACTCTGAAGAAAGTCCCAAAGAGCAAGGCCAGTTTGCTAAATGAAGCAAAGAGAATTATAAAAATGGAAGAGTATTTTGGGATCAAGAAAGATTCCAAGTTTTCCTGGGGCAGAATGCTTTTGGAAGAAACTATTGCTGTAGCATTCTCAAGGTCTAGAGATCAATATGAAGTTTTAATTTCACTATGACCCTCTCTGCACAAGTCTTTCATTAGCAAGAGTTGTCAAAGATTACTCTTATAATGGTACTGTATATTTTCAGTCTTATTAATTATTGCTGTTCTGGAAAAATCCACCATAAAATCAGTGGAGAGGCTAGTTTACCCATTTGAAACCAATGCTACTCTGGTGCAGGATTTTGCTACTGCTTTGGAACAAAGGTCTCTGCTCATTGAGGAGGGCTTAGTTAGGTGTCTGGCTTCTGATAAGAAAATGGTTTTTTTTCCTAAACGGAAATACAATGTTTCTTACTAGTCACTGATGGTCTTTCTTGCAGACTGCAGGGACTCTCTAATGAAAAGAACCGTGTCATGTATAAAGACAGGTAAAAAAAAATTCTCTTTGAGTCATGTAAATATGGATGCCCTGTTGAAATATTTCTGACAGTTGAGAAACTTGGTAATATCTGTACTACTTCCAGGCAGTTTGTGGGAGCCCAGGATCCAAGGTAAAAGTCTAGATGATACAACTTTGCTTGTGAGCTTTAACCCATGGATGGAGTCAGCCCGATACCAAATTCATGTGGCCAGTTTCCTGGATGAGAAGAAGTGTAAAGTGATCACACGTGACTTCACTGAGGTAATGATCTTCCTAAATTATGCCCTCTGTGGTAATTTAGACAAACATTTCTCTAATGTTTTCTAAACAAGGAGTTGGAGCTGTAATGTAGAAGGCGTAACAAATGTACTTGAACAACAATTTTCAAGGAATTATTTTCACAGGTTTTTAATTACCTTTGAAAAGGGGAAATTTATTTGAGGAATTTAGTCGATAAAAGATCAAAAAGAGGTTTTATAATGCGTGGAGCAATCTGTAAACATCTGCAAAGAAAACCAGAATTTGATTTTTGATCACCTTTGTCAAGCCAATGCCTGGGGGATAAGACTAAATCAATCAATCAAAGCTGAGGTGCAAAGTTTCAATAAATCACCGAAGTAGTTTCTCAAATGTGATGAGGGAGTTAATTAATTTTTCTTAGATCAAGAATGAGTGGTTTTGTAACAGATGATTCAATTAAATGGAGAATCAATTCCTGTAGGTCTCACAGCCTGTGTTGCTGAGGAGCTCAAAGTAGATCCAGTGTGTTTTCTGACATAAATGTTCTGCTTTCAGGCATCTAAGGGGGGAGGAATGCTGAATATTTGGTACTAGTCCCCACCCTTCCTTGGGGGAGGGCAGATATGTTGGCATTCAGTTTGTTTAATCTTTCAATTCCTTCCACACTTAAAACATTTTGTACTGCATACACTGATATGTATTAAGTTATTACTGACACACCTGGTACAGCTGCCTTCTCCCTGGCAGAGGGGAATATACCTCATTTTGGAGTATGTATCTGCTACTCATTGTAAAAATATATTTAGATTCTCAAGATATTGATTGCATACAGCAGGTAACAAGGACAACATATTTATCTGTTCTAGTGTCACAAACAGCAGTGTTGACACCTTTTTTAATTAAACAAGGAAGCTTGTTAATGTTTACACATGAAATAACTGAAGACATTTACATTAAGAAACTAAGTTTAACACATTTGAAGTTATACAATGAACATCCTTAATTGTTTCCTGTTACCTGTGCAACCTTAGCCTGCTGCCTTAATTGTTTTACCATGTCTGTCACACAAGACACCTGCAGTGATGGTGGCCAGACCGTTTATCCATTTCTCTGTGGGCTTCTTGTTCCAAAAAGAAAACCCCAGAAATGTCTGTTTCTTTGGATCACTCCACATTCTCATGTCAAGTCCTTTTTTTTTTTTTTTTCCTGCTTTCATTCCGTTCTTTTCCTTTCCTTATAACTTGCATCTGATTCCTGCAGGGTGGACTGCAACAGCAAGTGAATGTCACAATCAAAATAGAGAAGAACATAAGAGCTTGCTGCAACTACCAAATACAGGTAGGATCTCACTGTTGTCCCTGTGTCTGTCCTTCACCAACAAGACACTGAGCAGTTTAGAAACATTACGGTTTTTCACAGTGTTTTGTTCTGAGATTAGCTAATCAAAAATTACCTGAATCAGGGAAATAATTACCATAGCTGAAAGAACTTTTATATATATATGTAGGGGTGTGCGTGTGTGTGTGTGTATTCTAAAATACAGAGAATGTTGAGGAATAGGGAAAGTAAATTGGGAAACAAATTTGCTTTTGCTAGCTTCTGTTTTCTGAATTTATTTCAACTGCAGATTCAGCCATTCTTTGCAAACTGTGGCACAGACTGTCTGAGACACTCTGCTTTCATCCCATGCTCACCAGCTCCAAGTGAGAACTACTTTTCTGTAAATCAGATTCCCATTGTCTTACAGATGAGAGCTGAATTTTTAATGTAATTCTTGTCTTTTGCAGGTACAGACCCATCAGGTAAGAAGTTCTTCCAATACTCTGAAACTCTTTTACTAGTCTTTTCCTGTCATGTATAATAACAAATGATCCTCCCTGGGAATGACCTGATCGGCAGGAAATGTCCCCTTGTAACACTGAGTTCAGAATTAATTGTGTTAAGATTTACTTCACCATGATTGAACAAGGCAGGTATTTGTATGCAGAGTGAACCTTAAAGAACAATTTTTTAGAGATATTTCACTTGCATAAAATCCTTTGAGAAGCAGTTTTGACAAGAAGTGTCTTTATATAAAATACTTTCTGTCACTTTGCTCAGTGTTAAAACATTTGCATAATATAAAGCCACTTTTGGAGAGAATAACTTGCATATATTCATTTTTATGAATGTCAAGATAAATCATGTGCATAGTGATTTGACATCTTTGGCTGGAACAACACCTGTAAGGAGCTAGTTTGCCCAAGATTAAAAAAGGAAAAAAAACACCTGTAGGTTGAAAAAAACACATCACCCAAAATGGGGAATATTTTTGGTTTTTTAAGATCGATTACATGAACAGGCAGGACATGGGCAGCATGCCTGTCAGAGCTGGATAAACGTTGTTTAGAGGAAAGATATAGATCTGTATTTTCCATGTGCTGTACATATGGTTCTTTGTGGAGGAAGTTTAAAGTGTAGAGCATCATCATGAAAGCAGAAATTCACTGCTGTGATATGTTATAAGAGGGAAGTGCTGGACTACCTGTGGTTTTGGCCAGTTGGGGGTCCTTCTCCCTTGACTTCTGCTGCTGAAGAAACTTCTGATGTTTGGTAAAACTCTATTCATGTAAAGCAATGTCTGAGCACTATTTTTGTACTGCAGGTGATACAATTATATGGCTCTACTGGTGTATCACTGGGATCTGTGTGTTACTGGTGGGATCAGTCATAGCAGGTGTGATTTGTATGACCAAAAAACGGGCAGGTAAGACTCATATCAGCTAGGAAGAAAAGACTCAATGCTATATACTATATTTTTCCTACTTCTTTACCTATTCCTTTTACTGTTTTCTTCCCAGCTGTTCTGATGTCTTGCCACTGAGATAATGTCTATGTAAACATCTTCTGGTTTATACCATAGGACTTGTAACATCCTAATACCATCCACCTAGTTAAGTAAAGCCTTCCACAGCTTATGCTCTCTGATACCCCATTTTCATAGTGCTTCAAAGCTCATGGCGGTGGGGGGAAGGAACTTCATAGTACAGCCCTTTGTTTCCTGCAGATTGCTACAGATACCTTTTCCGTTTATTTTTCTCCTGCATTGCATCAGTTTCGCAGGACAGAAGCTTCCTGTTTGCCCAGACTATCATCTTTCTCCTGTCCCCCAAAGTCTCTACAAAATTCATTCTTATACTGTTTTGAGTTTAAATAATGTTTTTCAATTAAGATGCAAGAAGAAAAACAGGACACAGAGGTTGACACTGAGTGGGTTGAAAAATTGAGTGCTTAAAGACTAATTCCTAGTCTTTGCTGCTGCAACCATGAGGCAGTTATCGCAGGGAAACTGTGCAACTCACTGTTTGGGTTTTTACCTCAGAGGAGTAACTGGAAGTCTTTTGAAAATTTTCTTAGCACCAAACTTATCTATATGGTGTAGCTGGGGACATTTTAGTCACCTCTTTAGAGGAGCCTCTTAAAAAAAAAAAACTATCTTTAAAAAAGCCTCCTCTACTTAAGGAGTGGTAGCAGAACAATTGGGAGCTCTGTACTTCTTGAGGCTGGCCAGATCTGAAGAAGACAGAGAAAACTGGTTTTGAGTGCATTTCTTTTCCCAAAGGAAAAATGTAGCAAAGTACATAGCAAAAGTCATGAAAGGCAGATCTTGCTTGACCAACATGATCTCCTTCTATGACCAGGTGACCCGCCTAGTGGATGAGAGGGGAAGACTCTGGACGTTGTCTACCTGGACTTTAGTAAAGCCTTTGACACAGTCTCCCACAGCATTCTCCTAGAGAAGCTGGTGGTCGTGGCTTGGACAGGATTACTCTTTGTGGAGAGGGAAAAAAAAAAAACCCACACAAAAAAAACCACACAAAAAACCCACCAAAAAACCAAACAAAAAAACCCCCACCACCCTAGCTTGACAGCCAAGCACAGACAGTTGTAGGGAACAGAATTTAATCCAGTTGGCAGCCAGTCACAAGCAGTGTTCCCAGGGCTCAGTTTTGGGGCCAGTCCTGTTTAACATCTTTATCGATGACCTGGGTGAGGGGATTGAGTGCTCCCTCAGCAAGTTTGCAGACGACAACAAATTGGGTGGGAGTGTTGATCTGCCCGAGGATAGGAAGGCTCTGCAAAGGGACCTGGATAGGCTGAATCAATGGGCTGAGGCCAACTGTATGGGCTTCAACAAGGCCAAGTGCCGGGTCCTGCACTTCGGTCGCAATAACCCCATGCAGCACTACAGGCTTGGGGATGAGTGGCTGGAAAGCTGCCAGCAGAAAAGGACCTGGGGGTGTTGGTGGACAGCAGGATGACCATGAGCCAGCAATGTGCCCTTGTGGCCAAGAAGGTCAATGGCATCCTGGGGTGTATTCGAAATAGTGTGGCCAACAGCAGTAGGGAAGTGATCCTTCCCCTGTACTCAGCACTGATGAGTCCACACCTTGAATACTGTGTTCAGTTCTGGGCCCCTCGCTACAGGAAGGACGTTGGGGCACTGGAGCATGTTCAAAAAAGGGCAATGAAGCTGGTGAAGGATCTGGAGCACAAGTCTTATGAGGAACAGCTGAGAGAACTGGGATTGTTTAGTCTGGAGAAGAGGAGGCTGAGGGTAGACCTTACTACTCGCTAAAACTACTTGAAAGGAGGTTGTAGTGAGGTGGGTGTTGGCCTTTTCTCCCAAGTAACAAGCAATAGGATGAGAGGAAATGGCCTCAAGTTGTACCAAGGGAGGGTTGGATTGGATATTACGAAAAATTTATTTACCGAGAGAGTGGTCAAATACTGGAACAGGCTGCCCAGGGAGGTGGTGGAGTCACCATCCCTGGAGGTGTTCAAAAAATGTGTAGATGTGGCACTCCAGGACATGATTTAGTGAGCACGGTAGTGTTAGGCTGACAGTTGGACTTGATGATCTTAGAGGTCTTTTCCAACCTTTATGATTCTAAAATTGACTGTAGAAAAGTCTTTGTTCATTTAGTATATTTTTTTTAATTGGCTTCTTCCTCCCCATTGTTTTATCCCTGCACAGTCAAAGATTATACAGTTTTTTTAACCTAAATTTTGGAAGGTGATGTCATTTTATGAATTTAATCTTACTTTGTGTTTTCAGAACTAACAGTGACTTTCTCTCTTCCAGGACACCGGCGAAGGAAATGCAGCCATAATGATTTGCAAACTGGTAAGATGTCCTGCCTGTGTTTTATCAAACACATGTAAAGCATTCTGGAAGTCTCATACAATTGTCAAAAAGGGGCTTTTATAGTCTCTACTACTCTACAGGTGCTTCTCAAAACGAAAAGGTAGCCTTAAGATCTTCCTTTTAGCTATAAAAATGTTGGTATATGAAATTTGGAGTGCCGTGTTTGCCAGAAAGGAGATAATTGCTTCATAAAGTGGTGAGATTTTTGACCCAGCTGAGGCTGTACTGGGAAGAGAAACTTTGCTCATCATCTAAGGCATAGCAATAGGAGATTGTTTTGGAGTGGGTGCACTTGGCTCTCCAGCAGAGAATATAGCTGCGTTTGCAAGCCTCTTGAAGCTAGTGTATATACTTCTGCATGGTAAAATTCCCTGAACCATCCAGGCATTATTATAAATCATAACTCCACTGTCTGGACTTTCTTACTAAATTTCTATGAGATGTTGTCTGCACATGTTGCCAAAGTAGCTTCAAAACTGGTAGTCGCTAGAATCTTTTGTTTAAATTCTCCTATGTTGATTGCCTCTGACTTGCACCGTTACAAGTTCAGGAATGTGGCTGGGACTAATATTTTTCTGTCTTTCAGCAGCACCATATACTGACCTTCCTCTGCCACCCTTGAAGCCCCGAAAGGTTTGGATTGTGTACTCTGCTGATCACCTGCTGTACGTGGATGTTGTGCTGAAGTTTGCGGAGTTTCTGATGACGGTCTGTGGCACAGCTGTAGCCTTAGATTTGCTAGAAGATCATCAGATCTCAGAATTAGGGCCCTTACCCTGGCTTACTCGACAGAAGAAGGAAATGGAAGACCTGTCTTCAAAGATCATCATTTTATGTTCACGGGGCACCCAGGCCAAATGGCAGGCCATGCTTGGGAGTGAGCCTGTGTGTCTTAAGCAAGATCAGCAAAAGCCAATGGGAGACCTGTTTACCCCAGCCTTGAATTTGCTCTTGCCAGATTTCAAGAAGCCAGCCTGTTTTGGAATGTATATAGTCTGCTATTTTGAGGGGATCAGTAGTGAGAAAGATATTCCTGATTTGTTCAACGTCACATCCAGGTACCAACTGATGGACAAGTTTGAGGATATTTATTTTCGGATTCAGGATTTGGAGAAGTTTGAACCTGGGCGCATCCATCGAATCCAGGAAATCACAGCTGAAAATTACATCGATACCCCTAGTGGGAGTAAGTTGAAAGAGGCAGTACAAAAGTTCAAGAACTGGCAGACACAGCACCCAGACTGGTTTGAGAGTGAAACCATCTGCTTGGATAACGATGAAGAATTACAGTCACTGAACAGAGAGAGCCAGGTGGATTCATTGCTAAGTGAACCGGGTGGAATTGTGCAACACCAGCTGCACCTACGGGAGCCTGACCCTGACTGCTGTTATGTGATCAACCTCCACATGCGTGAAGATGAAAGCAGAGGCTGTAAACTGCAGCCTCAACTTAATCCGTGTGGGGATCCAACTTCTCAGACTGTGGTCCTTCCTATTGATGAGGCTCCTCTAGTTCAGGTAGTGGAGCCAGTCTCTTCTATAGAAGAAGACAGAGATATACTTGGTCATCACGTGCTGAGTAATGAGGACTGTATGGAAGGAGTCCCTCTTCTAGAGAGGAGCTTTCCAATGAGGAATAACATAATCCTCCACGATGACTCTGAAGTTTCAGCAATAGATGAGCAGAGTCCTGCAAACCTCTCAGGTGAACTGAGACACCATCTGAATGGACTCATGTGCTCTCTTTATCAGCAGAGTGTCATTCCTTCAGAGCCATCTCTCTGCCAAGAGGAGGCTGACAGGCAACACCAGTTGGTCTTTGACCAATGCAAAGACCAGAGACAGTCAGTGCAATCAGACCAGGGCTATATCTCTAGATGTTCTCCTCTGCCTCCTGATGACCTTGTGGAGGAGGAGGAGGAGGAAGAGGAGGAGGATCAGGAAAAACAGGTGGTCTTCCATGAACTTTCTCCAGAGGTCTTGAACAGTCTAAAGAGCCTCCAGAAGCAGCTGTTATTCCAGGACATTCAACAGAGCTCTGACGGGGAGTATCCAGCTGAGGTGATGGACATTGGCCCATCTTGGGAGGACTGTTAGGCTCTGTCTGGGACCTGCTCCATTTGAAATACAGAGATGAAAGGTGGCACCATTCACAGTGCTAAAACGGCATTTCCAACACCATCCTTGTCCTTGTATTGTAAGAGACTTACTGGTGGGATCGTCCTGTCTGCTGCTAGGAGGCAGGATTGCCCAGCAAACTAGTACTGTTGCTTCCAATCTCTGTGGAGAGAAGCAAGGAATAGTAGCCACCTTGTGAAAGACCAGGCAGCAGTTCTGTTCCTTGGGGAATTGCATTATATTGAGTCCTCGCTGATGGATGGCAGAAAAATTACTGTGGTTCATCCACTTGTGCCTTCAAAGCCCTCTCCAGCTGTACTGATTCTATTGCACTCTATAAAAGTGTGCCCTATGGCCAGGGTTTGGAAAACAGATTTACATAACATGGCAAAACTTAATTGCCATTTTAATACATATTTTAAATATTTTGTTGTCAATACTGTATTAAAGGTGTGTGTCTTAAACTTGAGCTGGGTTAGGGCTGTCTCTGCGTGGTTGATACATGTATCTAGAGATTTTTTTCTTTGCCACTCATTTATTTGCAACTGCATTTTCACGGCCATTCAGAAATCAAGTGAAGTGGCTGAGCAGTATGTGGCACAAACTTTTAATCAGGAATCTCCGTAAATCTCCCTGCCTCCCTACTGGGAGGAATGTCCTTGAAAACCAGTAATAGGAGGAAGGGGGAGAAAGGAGGTAATGGACAAAAAAAATGGGATTCCGGCTTATTTCACAGTTCTAAGAAGAATCTAGAACTGAATACAGAATTACTGAATCAGTCTGGCATATTCTGTAATGCACTGCTGCTTGCTTTTGGACATCTTATCACCAGGAAGACTTGAACTGAAGATGTAGATTGTGACACAATTAAGGAAATGAAATACTATTTTGGAGGGGAAAAAGTATAGCTTCAGCAGATGCTGTTTTAGAGTGGAGATTATAACTGAGTTAGGGGAGTCTGAACCAAAATGAGTGTAAGATGTACTTTTGTAGGTATAAACTCAAGCACAGGCAGTTCAGGCTAACCATTGCAATGTATTTAATAAACTAAGGGGTTCACCTTCCAGGAAGCACTGATGGTAACTCTTATCAGTTCCCATGTTCTTAAAAGATTAAGCTTGATGCACTAGAAAAAAAATGTTCTCCATGGGTGATTGTGTGTTGGCTCATGTGGCACTGACTGGTTAGGGACTAATCGAGGCTGATGTTTACCCCGTTTATCACAGTTTCTGCAGTCCAGCCCCCTGGATAACAGCTTGTGACATGTAAATACATCCAGGCCTTTCTCCTTTGTGTTCAGATAAGCTTGTCATCTTCCTGTCCTTTTAAGTTTACTTGTGAAAAAAATCTTAAGACAATTTTACTTCAACTTTAAAAAAAAAATCTGTTATCTTGGAAGATAACCTGTTCTTCTGAATTGCAAACAATATTGTATTTTGTATGTTTTATAATTTGTTTGACTTGTGTTTTGTTCCTTAAATTAAAAAGCAAGAATAGTTTTGGAGATATTTACTTCTGTCCTCAATTCTGCCTAGCTCCTTATGTTAGTATTTCTTAGAAGTCTGAGGCAAAACCAAGAACCAGAACTGAACTGGTTGGCAAATACAACAGTCCAGCAAAGCACTGTGCTGCTGGATACAGCTGAGGGCCCTCACGTGTGGGAAGTGCATGCTCCTTCAAAATGGCTGTTAAAAAAGTCAGATGTTTGTAATTTCTGTGCAGGGCTGGCCCGTGAGGCCGGACTGTTAAGAAAACTTGCTTCCTCTGCAGCCAGATACCTAGGAAGACCATCAGAGGGGCAGTCCCTGCACAGATCAAATGGAAGACTGGCTGCCACCTTCATTTCCCATCTGTGCAGGACCTAACCCAATGGGAACTAAACAGGAGGCAGCTGTGATCTCAATGCTTCTCCAGTGAGAACCCATTTTTCAGATTATGTGAATAATTGTCATCTTGATCATCCCACTCCTTAAAGTTTCTTTTATCTTACAGCAATTAACATGTAAATCTGATTTTTTTCTTTTTTTTATGCCCTGAGCCTTTTTCAAGTGATATGAATTCCTGTAAATCACTTAAATAGGAAACTCAGAAGTGTCATCTGCATCTTCTTGCCTTAGTCATTCCCTTCTCAGATAGCTCCCTTGGTGTTACAGCTTTTGGAATTCATTTTCACTTACAAGAAATTTATTTGGTGGGGGGGAAATCCAGACATTATTTTAGCACTCCAATATGAGGAAATGGAGTAATTTCAGTGCCTCTTTTGGTCCCTGAATGTAAAACTGAATAGCCCAGCAAGCCTCAAAGGAGAGAAGAAAAGAGGAAAATTAGTCACAAGTTTCTAATTTTATTTTAACAATCTTGCTTTTTAAAAAATACAAGTTCTGATTAATGCCAGGGGGATGCTATGTGTCCATTAGCCACAGGCCTTACCTCTCATTTCAGTTTCTCTTCCCGGGAGTAGTCATCTCTGTCAGGATAGCAAACAGAGCAATAAAATGCTGAATAGCTGTGTTCCAAGGCCTGTAACAGAATCCCAAGAATACGTGTCTTAGTATGGCACAACTTTGTTTAGCAAAGTGTTGCTGACCTGGACCAGTGGTTTAATGTTGGCAAAATATACAGTAGGTGCACAAGGTGCATCAGGTGAGGTATTGTTTGCACTTTAATGGTACCGCTATCTCTGTCTTCTGCAAACAGATCTATTGTGTGGCAAAAGGGTTTAAATGCAAGTGAGAGCTCAATTGCCAAGGATAAGGGAATGCAAAAGGTGGAGCAGGCTTATAAACACGACATGGAAGAGCTTTAAATGTTTCTCCATAGTAAGTAATTGAAGTGGCAGCAGAGCTGCCCTTTTAGTTGCAAGGGGGCTTCTGTACAGCCAACTACTACGAGAGCTTTATGCTCTCCAAACAGCACACTTGCTAACAACCTAGAAACCATGGCACTAGGGAGAACCACTTTTTTCTACAAAAGAATTCTACATGACAGAAGCATCGTTTTGCAGGGTCATCTGCCCCACGTAGCCTTCGCATCCATCCACAAATTGGACCTGTGATTTCACTGCCAATGGTTTGAATATGCTGTGGCTTGATAAATTTTAAATCTGCCATTTTCTCAATGTCTTAAATGGAAAAAGGCACTCACTGTTGAAACAGCAACTTTGTTATGTGCTACGATGGGGTACTGAAGTACGACTTGTTAATAGTTCTGCTGTGATTCTTCTAGTGTCTCAACTATGCTTACACTTCAGTGCACTAGGGATTTTCTATGCACTTTGGTGCTATCGTGAATTTGGCCATAGGAGCAGCAAGACATAGTTGGGGGTGAATAGCTTTTTTTTTTCCATAGCCTTGTTTTTGGCAAATTTTGTAGGGAGCTTTTTCTTGGTTTTGGTTTTGTTGTTTGGGTTTTTTTTCAGCTGTTTGTAGTATGGAGTATTCCTAAGTACAGGTATCATCTCATTCTCTCTGAAATAATACTGAGGTTTTACTATCTGTTTAACACTGAAAAAGGGAGGTGCAAGGAAACAAAAATCTGTACAAGCATAATATACCTGTAACTGCACCTCCTTTGGCCAGGAACGTAGCATCCCATTGACACATCTCACATCACATAGGAAAAGTTCACAGTACCAAGTTTTACAATCACAGTCACTCACAGCACCAAGATTGTCCAGACAAAAAAAATAAAAGTTACCGAAGAGAAAGGCCACTGGCCAAAGTTCACACAACTGCCCCGTAAGGGCTCAGGTTGAAAATAAAGCACTGGCGGGAAAGTTAAGCCTAGCCTTTGCTGGCTCTCCATTTGGCATGGGGAGAGCAGCGAGTCCCTCATCCTAGCTGCAGCTCTGAACAGAAGAGCGTTATTGCCCTGCGAAACTCATCAGCCACCTCAGAGCTGAGGGAGAAGAGCCCCATGGCACCCCCACTTCTGCCAGTGGGAGCTGGAAGTTGCCAGACTGTAAACATTTTGTTGTAGCAGTCCCCTGGAGCAGGCGGTTGATCCCACTCTGTGAAAAGGGAGGTGGGACAGAGGCTCGGTCCCGCTGGAGCCTGAGCCCTGAAGGAAAGAATGGATGTGTGTGTGTGTGTGTGTGTGGGAGAAGTCTGGGCTGCGCCTGCAGTGCTGCTGTTGGCTCTGGGTAGCAGGTGGTTGTGCTTTACTCCCCCTTCCCAACAGGACAGCTTGGAGAAAAAAAGGCTCAGGACAGGAAAGCTGGCATTTTCCCAATTAATGCAGCCTCACCCAGATAACAAAATACAAGCCTGGGAGGGGTAAAGTCCTTCCTCCGAACATGGCCTCTGTGTTCCTGCTTCCATTTGGCTGGTTCCAGGAGCAGCTGTAGCCAGGCAGAAGAGCAGGCCTTGACCCCCACCGAACATTCATGGAGCTTAAAACCAAAGATAAGTATGTTTCTATGAGAGGTTACTAACAGTTTACTTTTTCCCCACCCACCCTTAACCACATGCACATGGAGGACGGGGTACTGGTGTGTGGGCTTTCACCAAAGTTCGGGAGCTTTGTGCTGAAAAGTGAGGTTGACCGAGCTCAGGGCCCACTGCGAGCAGCGCTGACATCCTCTGCTCTGCTGTTTGAGAGGGGGGCAGCTTTAGCCCCTTCTCTGCTCTCTCAAACAGACATGGCCAGGGGCCGGAGGAAATCTTTCCAGCCTTCCCAGCCTGTGTAAAGGGAGACCCTGTGCTCTACGTGAAAAAAGAAAACCAACACTGATCCCGCAAACATGCATATTCACAGAGAAATGAGAGCCCCAGCGTGTGGGTGCTGCCATGTGAAGCAAGCAGTAGGCTGCTGTAAACCCTGTTCTCACCAGAAATAAACGTCTCGGTGGTAGTGAAGTGGGGTCTGAGCCCCAGGATTGTGTCCATGCCGGATTCACGTGTTTCTTTAGTGTGTGAAGTCAACATAAGATGCAAAAGGTTGAAGCACAGAGGTAGACATTTTCAGCTTGGAAAAAGTGGCTCCTAGGCTTGAAATACCCAGATGGCCGGCGTGCTCCCGGAGATTCCCCAGTTGGCACGTGAAGACCCTCTGCATCGCTACTGCTGGGAAGTCGAGGTGGCAGCTTTGCAAGACCTAGCGAAACCAACGCGTGCTTCCTTTTGTCCTGCCCACACCCCAAAGGCACGTCCCTGCTGGTCAGACCCCCTCTTGCATCTCATCGTTGTGGTCAGCAGGAGTTCTTAGAGGAGTGGACAAAATCCACTGGTCCCTGTAGTTTAATGGGAAAAGGAAAAACTAAATCTTTATGGTCACAAAGCAACACAATGTCCTGGCGGGGAGCGGGAAGGAAAGAGCAGGGCCTTCCAAATGGTGCAGAGGAGCAGAAGCACTAGAAGATGACTCGTCATGAAGGGCTGATGTGTTTTCCAGGGACAAACTTCAGCCATAGGCTTCTGCAGGTGGTCGGATTTGTGCCAAGCTTCTGCTGATGAGTTTGTCCGTGGAAAAAGGAGTTGGAGAGCAAGAGTGCGGCAGGGGAGCACGCATTCCCTTCCCCTGCTCGGCTTCGGTGGTGGGAACCTGAGCAGAAACGCAGAGAAACTCTGCCGGGAGCGGACCTGGAGGCGGCAGGCGGCAGTGGCTGGGGACAGTGGGGGGGCTCAGCCCTGGGCGGTGACCGCC